>NW_004955476.1:10987581-11029276 GCF_000276665.1 Chinchilla lanigera
CCAGCGCTGAGCGGGGGAGGCCGGCGCTCCCGCCCTCGGGTCCCCACCCTGGCGGACCCCAGGTGGAGGGGCCGCAGGAAGAGGAGGTCCCCGCCGTGAGCGTCCGTCGGGAGGAGGCCCCGCTCTGGCGGCCCCTAGCCGCCGGGTGAGGAGGGCCCGCGGCGCTGATCGTGCCCAGGTGGAGGGGCGCCGCAGCCCTGCCCGTCCTCCGGAGGCGGGGCTCCCACCCTGGTGGCCCCCAGGTGCAGGAGGCGTGGCCCTGACCGTTCCTCGCTGGAGCGGCCAGAGCGTGGGTGGGCCCCGGCGGGGAAGAGCGCCATGCAGCATCAGACTCCAGATAAGGCGGCTTTCTCCGCCCCGCGCACAGAGCAAGGGCCGTGGGGACCCTCTCCGGGGCCTGGTTCGTGTCCGTGTGCACAGCCTCAGTTTCTTCATTTGCGAATGAACGAGTAAGAGCCTTGAGCTTGTAGCGCCCTTCCAGCTGGAGTTCCTCCTGAGGGCTGTCTGGGTTTCCATAGTGACGCTGTCGTCCCTGCAGGACAGCTGGCACGCAAGGTCTCTGAGGGCTCCTGGTGGGAATGACGTCTTAGTGGCTCCCTGAGACTGAGTGGGGGTGGGTTGCTGAGAGCAGTGCCTGGGTGTGCAGTAGGCCAACAAGGCTCTTCTAACCTCCTCCGTGGAGTCCAGCACTCAGTGTACTTGAGAAGCCCATAGTGAGCGGGACTCCTTCCCGTTTCGGCTGGGGGTTGGCAACCTTGTTTCTTCCATGAGAGAAAATTCCTTGGCGTAGACTTTCTTCCGAGTTTGAGAGAGGTACTTTTTCTGAGAGCTTTGAAGCTCATCTCCTGACTTACTACACTTGGTGTGGCTGCTTTCCAGAGTCAGTGGAGAGAGTGTTGCCCCCAGTGTTCACTGTTTCCTTCTCTTTGTCTTTAGTCCATCCCAGGGAAGGACAGCAAAGATTGGTGGTGTGGGCAGACCAGACAAGCAGGGGACCTGGTGCTTCCTCTGTAGAACACAGGGTATGAGGCAGGTCGGATGGCCCCTTCTTCACCATGGGGTCTGAGTGTCTGCTTTCTGGGGATTAAGCCTCTTATCTAGTGTGGGACTGAATTTGCATTCATAGGGCGATGTGCTCAGAGTGGCTGCAGTGAGCTGTCAGTCATGGTAGGCCTTCCCTGTTGCTGAGGGAGACTGTCTCTGGTGCTGTGGCTACCAGAGCTGGAATAAGTTACATGCTGGGATGAGTAATTGGGAGCGTCAAATAATGTTCAGACTTGTGGGATGTGTGGTGCCAAGTTGTGGTTGGTCTTGACTTTCTGCTTGTCCGGTATTGCAGAGATCACATAGGCTCGTATTTATGTCATAGGCAGATCAGGTATTTTAAGGTCACCGTTGGTGCCCTATAAGTGAGGTAACACTAGGTTTGGGCTTTAAGGTGTTAGCAGCTGGGGTCTTGAGTTCCAGTGGTACTCAAGGAGTCCGTGGCTTATCCATTCAGCAAAGAGATTGACCACAGTGTTCAGGACAGTTGTGATAACAGTCAACTTGGCAGATGTGTAACATAGGAACAGATGGCTGCATTTGGCAGATCAGGTGATCCAGGCAGTGAATTACATTACCATCAGGTCTGTGGTCTAAATCACAAATCAGGTGCTGAGTTTGTTCCCTGGGCTGGCTAGGTACATCTGTTTGAGGTACTTCATCCAACTTGAGACTTGAAGAGGGAACAGAAGCGCGGGGTGGGCTGGGAAGACTACCATTGAAAGCAGAAGGATTTGAAGATGGAGAGGGAGGAGGATGCTGGGGCTACATACCCAGGTGTGGAACTGTCTCTTGAGCTTTATCTAGGTACTACACACTATTTTTTACTTTTTTGGGGAGACACACCTGTTAAGCTTCCACCTTTCCCATTGGCTGCTTCACCTAGAATGAGTGCTGCAGCCTCTCTGGATTCACTGACACTTGTAAAGTTCTTTTGGCAGTTGCTGTTTACTCCTGTACTCTTTCTGTTAGTTGAGCGGGGTCAGTATGAAGATAAACGGGGTATTGGGGGGTAAGTATGAAAATAAACGGCGTAAGTATGAAGATAAACAGGGTATTGGGCTTCTAAACAGAAAGAACCTGTGAGCAAGTGTGTTTGTCCTGAAGTAGTACAAGGCAAGACAGAAGCCTGGTTCTTTGTCCCTACTTACCAGGGACAGATGAATGAGTTTTCTGTAGTTTGTGTTGGCTTTCTCTTTTTTTGAGTGTCATCATGAACCTGTGGTTTTTCATGGCTTCCACATCTGAGTTAGTGGCCTGTGCATATGCTGCTGGGGTGGGTCCTGAGCAGGCAGGGCCTAGCTTACCAGCAGGCCTGTGTCTGTGTGTCCCAGTGAATGTCTGATTCTTGGATTCTGGAGCAAGGTTACTTGTATGTACAAGTATGTTATTACTGTGTCTTCCTGTAAATCAGACTGTGGCCATGAAATTGTGGCCTCACTGGCCTCTCACCTTTACTTATTTTATCTGATAGCAATATGGCTCCTCCTCCTTCCTTTTAGGGAGCATTTATTTGTCTGATGTTTGTTTTCATTTTTTTTACTTTAGGCTTTATTCATTGTTATGTTTGAGATTAGTCATCATCAACAGCATATAGCTGCATTCCTAAAAAGCCAATCTAAGATGTCCAAGTCTCACTGGAATATGTTAGTTTTATTTTTATAGTTACACACACACTTTTAACACTTTTGTGCTTTTATTTGCCCTACTTACTCCTTTTTTACTCTTTCTTTTGGATTTTTTTAAACATAGGTTTTTAAAAATTCAATTCACACATACAAATTCAGTTCACTAGAAATTCTCTACTTACTTGGAAAATGCGTAGCATATTTCTGTTAGTGGTTATCCTGCACATTTTAACATGCAGAGTTATGAGGATCTGGGGTCAAGCATATCATTTGCCTCTCAGATTGGTGCAAAGATGGGCCAGCCATGCTGCAATGACCTCCTCCCAGCCCAGGAGCTCTCTTCCTGGTGTGTTGTGTGCAATGTGTGGGACGTCTGCCCCTGCTGACTTCTGGCCCCCTGCTGCTGAATCCATTTCTGTTTATCTTCCATGTCACTTTTAGCTTCAATCCATTGAGTTTTTTGTGTAAATTATCTAAGACTTTAAGTGCAATGACAGCTCTCTAGCTTTGGGCAGGTTGCCATTCACAATACCTTTCCCTGTGGACTCTTGTGGGGATGGGCCAAGGCCCACAGGCCCAGGGAAATGGCTTGAACTAGTGAGCTGCTGGGTGCTCAGGAGTCAGTTCTCATTCCTCAAAAATCTTTCTCATTCCTGTGGTCAAATCCCTGTACTAACTTTACTGTGACACTATCTGGACGAGTGAGCTAGGTGCAGGGGTTTTTTTTTGGGTGGATACTGGGAATTGAACTCAGGACTTTGCATTTGCCAGGCAGGCACTGCACAGCTGAGCTATATCCCCAGCCCCCCAGGTTGTTCGTGTCCATGCAGGGGACCCTCCAGGAGCAGAGAAGGGTGTGGCCTGCTGTAGAGGTGGTGGAGAGGGACAGCAGCAGCTTGTCTTGTGTTCAAAGACTGCAGTGAGCTGTCCGAGCCATGGGCTCCAGGGCAGCAGCCCCACCTGGCTCAGCCAGGACACACAACACTCCAACACTGCCTGCTAGTTCTCCCTCATCCTCCAGGGTCTCACTGGTGCCACAGCTTCAAACCTCAGTGACAGTCGCTGCTGTCCCCTCCCCATGTCTTTCCTGCACTCAATACCCAGAGTCCAGCAGCCTTCGTCAGGGTTGTCCCAGATGCACAGACACATTTCTTCCTGTTGCTCAGGCCAGAAGCCTGGGACAACCTTTTCTCCTCCATCCAGCAGGAAGTCCAGTGGGGTTCTGCCCTCTGGGGATACCAGGACTGGAGTCCCACAGCCTCCCCTCATTCACTGTCCCTGCCCTCAACTGTGGTCAGGCACAAGGCAGGGGCAGGCGTACGGCTCAGCCTACCCCACCTGCTGGCCTCTCTCCAGTGAGGATCGTGAGTGTCTCCTGGGATCATTTTGCAGGTACAGGAACACTCCTTGTTGATGCTGTCCTGCAGATATTGTAGTTACTTCTGGCTAGGGGAACCTGGTGCTCCTTGGTGAGGTGGAGCATAGTAGTGCTCACAACCTGTGCATTCCCATGCACTGGTGCCTGGAGGAGGGGTTGTTGGGGCTACACAGGGGCTTAGAGTTAGTTGCTAGTATTGCACTCACTATGTTCATCTTTACCTTTAAGCAAAACTGTATTTAAAAAATATATTACAAGCTGGGTGTAATGGCGCACGGCTATAATCCCAGCACTCCCCTCAGGAGGCTGAGGCGGGAGGATTGTTGCAAGCCTGGGCTACAAAGTGAGCTCAAGGCCAGCCTGAACTGCATAGCAAGACCCTGTCTCAAAAAAAAAAAAAACAAGAAAAAAAGAAAAAAAATTACGTACCCATTATCTAGATTAATCGTTTCTTTTTATGTTCCCAAGGATAAAAGCATGGATGTGAACCAGGATAAAGCATATATTTTTATGTGGCCATTTAAACATTTCCTCTCTCATAAAATGGCGAAAATACATTTTGGAATTAGCACTGAATTTTGAAAATGCTTTTTTTTTTTTTTTTGTCTTTTTGAGACAGCTTTTTAAGCTCAGGCTGGCCTTGCGTTCACTTTATAGCCCAGGCTGGTCTTGAACTCACAACAATCCTCCTGCCTCAGCCTCCCAGATGCTGGGATTATAGGTGTGTGCCACTACACCCAGCTGAAAATACTTCAAAAATGCACATTTACTGATGACGTTCTCCTGTGCTGTGTCTGACGTGAGAGGATTGGGGTCATTGCCTGGGCTCACCCATATCTAGGAAGCAGTAACTTTGTTAGCAGTGGCGGCTTTTCATATGCAGAAATGTGTCCTCCTTTGGATGAATTCATTCTAAATTGAGAATTCATCCAGCACTTGCAGCAGCAGGCAGACCTGGCTTTCAGTGTGTTGCATAATCTGCCTGAGGAAGGCTGAAGTCTCTCCCTCCCCTTGTCCTCCCCTTCCCTCCCCTCCCCTACTCCTCAATGGGTTAAGTTGCAACTTTTCCTAATAAGCTTCTGATTTAGGAATAATTTTATGTTTAAGGAGAGGCTGCAGAAATGGTAGTGTCTTTTTTTTTTTTTTTTTCTTTTTGGGACAGAGTCTTGCTCTGTAATTCAGGCTGGTCTTAATTCACTTTGTAGCCCAGGCTGGCCTCAAATTTGTGGAAGTCCTCCTACCTCAGCCTCCTGAGTGCTGGGATTATAGGCATCCCCCAGTTCCAGTGCATAGCTAGTCTTGTGTGTCTCATCTAGTTCCCCTAGTGTTACTGTCCGCATCTCCGTGATAGCCATGAAGCTGACTTTGTTCTACTCTTGTTGGCTCCAGATTCTGCTTGTTCCCTGTTGCAGCACCGAACCCGACATCTACTTTGCTTTTGACCAGCATGTCTCTTCTAATCTGGGACTGTCTTTTGCAGCTCCCCTTGGCTTTCAGGATCATGGATTGGATCTGGCACACTGGTCTGAGCTCCCTGGTGCTTGCTTGGGGCATGGGCCTGGCCTGATCCCCTGGCCAGACCAGTATGGGTGACTTCCTCCTCAGTTTATTTTTCTGCCCTTTTTTTGCCAGTCACTGTTTAGCTCACGTTATAAAAGCCTTCCTTACCTATTTGTAATTTTTTGGTTAAATCCTTGTTGAAAAATAAAGTGATTTGAACTCAGGACCTCGCGCTTGCAGTGCTGCTGAGCTATACCCTCAGCCCCCAGTTTGATTTTTATTTTTTGATGTATTTTCCCCATTAAAAAATGGTGCTTAAAAAAAAAAATGGTGCTACTTTCCAGTGGAAACTGAGGAATATAGTACAAAGGACTCCTGATGCCTACAGGCCCCATTCCCAAGAATGGAGCAGAAGAAAAATAAAGAAGGAAGGAAAAGATCCTCCAGGTGGCCTTTCCCAACCCCTTGTCTGCTGCAGGCCTGTGACCACCCACATCCTCACCTGTCATAGGGTACCTGCTGGCCTGGCTGTCCAACCTGGGGTATCCTTAAGGTACAGGCCTTTTGCCAGCATCCCTGAAGGTATGGTGTGTGGGTAGACAGTTGTGTCTCAGGTAAGTGAGAATTTGACCTGTGTACATTAATCCTGAGCACTTGGTGGTTGTGTCTTTTTCTGTAGAGTAATCCATTGATGGTACATAGCCAAGGCTGATGGGCAGGATCGGGAAACGGAAGACCACAGGCCTTGAATAAGCTTGGGGACAGGTTGTCCTTGACTGTTGGGCCTTGGGTCTCTTTGGAAGGGTCCAGCGTTTCTCATGTGCCCGCAGGAGCTGGCACTTGTCATGTCAGGACTCTTCCCAGACTGGCTAGCAACCTCTGAGCTGCATCTCAGAAAGCGTGGCCCCAGGAGAGGCTGCAGGGCACCTTGGGGAGTGGCAGTCCTGGCAACGATGGGCCTCACAGGCAGGAGCTGCATAAGTGAGGGCTGCGATCCCTCCTAATCCCTGCCTGTGCTCGCCCTCCAGAGCACGTAGGGGCATGGCACTGTCCTCCGTGGGAGTGGCTTCTCCAGAAGGAGGGGACACAGACACATTCCATGCAGACAGGTATGAGGAAGCAAGCACGGTGGTCTCTCTGGTGTGATTCATCTCTGTGCTCTGGAAGCGCTGAGATGGGGAGACAGGAGAAGCCAGACCTTCCAGGGGCCACCCAGAACCCTTGGGGATAGGTGCTTTCCCCGCTGTGGACACCCCCTGTGGCATCTTTCAGCAATATACCTTGCCTGGCTCACATCCGCAGCACTGGCCTCCTTCCACGCATGCTAGCTGCCACGACCACTGCAGGTGTCAGGGGCTGCAGCCCTGCCTACCGAAGGGCTTGAATTCCTCCACCAACAGCTAGCCCCCATGCCCACAGGGGTGTTTGGGCCTGATGGACTCTGTCATTGCTCCTTGACATCCTAGGCATTCTTGCACATGACCCTCTAGACAATGTACTCTGTACAAGAAGGCGCCGTCGTTGCACCGTCGTTGGCCTGTCTTGCTGAAGCTACAGACAGCCGTGTGCTCACCCCTGGGGTGGCCTTCACTGCCTCTAGGTCCTCAGCCCCCAGGCAGGTGGGCTGTTTCTGCTGCCAATGTCTTGCTGTAGAGCCACTGGATGCCTTCCTTAGGGGCACATCCCTGAGTCTCTCTCGTTGGGCGCCCTGTGCCCTGTGAGCTATGCTCAGGGCCTCTGCCCTGTGAGCCTTGGCCAGGGACACTCCAGGAGTTGCTGCAAACCATTGCTTTGGTTTCCTCCTGTTTTTCTGGATGACTTTGTTTTTTTCAGAGGCCTTCTAGTTTCTCCCAAGACTCCTGCTCTGGGGAGTGTTCCTGAGGACCCTCACTGTCAGGCAGTCTGGTCATCAGGGTTAAGTGAGAAGCAAAGAGCAGATTGGTGGGGCTTTCTGAATAAATATGCTTATTTTCTTCCAGAATCAATTTTGAACTGTTTCAGGTGGAAATAGTTGTTCATAGGACAAGGGTTTTTGAAGTAACTTTGGCTCCAAGGTTCCAAGTTCATCTCATTTATGTGTTTAACCAAGTGATACCAAAGTTCACAGGTCTTGAATTTAGTTGTGGTCCAAGGAAAAAAAAAGATCATGGACACAGACAGGGAGTGTGTGAGTCCTAGAAACCATTCTCAAGCCTTACTTGAGAATAGGAGCCTGGTGTTATGGGCTGAAGCATGTTCCTGCCCTTCCCAGGGCTCTGGCTTGTCCTGGGGCAGGGAAGCCCCAGCAAGGGTCTGATGGAAACTCTCATTCCTTGGTCCTCATTTGTAGGTGGGGAAACTTAGGAGGCAGGGCCCAGCCTCGGCTTGATTAGGGATAGGGGTGGGCTCTGGCTAGTCCCTGCACTGCCTGGCCACTGACGCTGCCCCCTCTCTGCCCACAGGTGTACATTGGTGAGCTGCCGCAGGATTTCCTCCGCATCACGCCCACACAGCAGCAGCAGCAGGTCCAACTGGATGCCCAGGCAGCACAGCAGCTGCAGTATGGAGGCGCAGTGGGCACTGTGGGCCGCCTCAGCATCACTGTGGTGCAGGTGGGCACTGGACTGCCCTTCCTGATGTGGGGGCTAGCACCAGTAGGGAAGGAGAGAGGCAAGCTGAGCTCAGGTGGGGAGTGTGGATTGTAGCCTTTTGTAGCATTTCCCGTGTGAACAAATGGAACTTCTCTGATGCTTATGTTTCCAAATTCATATATCTGCTGTTCAAAACTAACATATATGAAAAATATAGTTTCCCAGAGTTCTGCCTGAAGTAATTTAAAAATTATAACGAACATTAGTGGACATCTGCTCTGTACTAGGCACTGTTTCTCCCCAAGGGAAATGTCACGGCAGCTAGGATGCTGATGCTGCCCAGGGCCACATCAGTGACATCTGCTTAGTTGCACAGTTCTGTCCTAACCAGGTGTGCCTACGAGTTACCAAGGGTCTTGCCTGTGAAAACCAAAACATGTCATATTCAAGCTGACTGTGACCACCCAGAATGTCCTGCAAAGCCATAGACGCAGGACAAGTGTGAGGAGTTGCATGACTTTGTGCAACAACCCAGATGCAGGTGGCAGAGATGTCGCCATGGCTCTGTGAGGAACATGCGGCCCTCACCCTGCTAAGCTGCACTGGTCCCTGTGAGGAGTTCATAGCCAGCCACCTTTCTTCATGACTCTGCTCCAGTACTTGGCCACATGTGTCTAAGAGAATGTACTGTACCTGCTGGCCCACTTACTGCTGGGTGCCACTGTGTGCTGTCACCTGGTGGGGCATGGTACAAGTACAGAAGCTGGGCAGGCCTTGAGGTGCCCCCAGAGTGCCTGCTGCCTCTGGCAGCCTTGTTCTTGTGAGCTCTGGAGCCCACCTCAGCCTGCCTGTCTGCCTGCTCTCGAGCTCGCACAAGTGCTGGGGAGAGATGTTCTGGTCCTCACGTGGCCTCCTGGTCGCTTTGCCTACTGTCTCCCTGCTTCCCTTTGGATAAACCTTCCCTTGGCATCCAGGAGGCTGCCTGCATGGTACCCCTCACCCTCCTGTGATTATCCTCTACCCTGAAGAATACCCAGGAGCCTGATTCTAGCCCCTCTTCCAGGCCAGACGCCCAGGGGAGTAGCCTGCAGCCCCATACTCATGACTACCAGTGTATGGATCTGACAACAGCTGGACTGCTGGGCCCTCAGGACCTCCAGGTGCCCAGTGTCCAGCCCTTCTTTCTCCCAGTTTCAGTAGGTGGCAGCTCTGGCCTTTGGGAAGCTGAAGCCCAAAGATTCTTCTCCATTCCTTCCCCCTATGCCCTGTCCCTGGGCACAGACTTTGATAGAGTGTGGCTGTGTGCACTAACGGAGATGCAACTGGCGTGGCGTGGCAGGTGGTATGCATGGCGTAAGGAGAGGAGGACCAAGGCTCTACTAGTGGCTCATGGAGGAAGGAGACCAAGGGAGTGAGTCACAATCCAGCATTAGACATTCAGGAAAGGACACTTTAGCAAGGCCAGTGGAGGTTGTGCTCTTGTGGAATTGAGGGAGAGACCCGACTCAGAGCAGGGTGTGGGCCAAGAGTTGCACTGCTGCCCATACACATAAGGGCCCCAGTGGTTCCACCGTGCCATACCTGGTTTGGCTAGGTGTTGTGTTGTGGCCATTCTGATAGATTTGTAGGAGTCTCGCTGGGACTTGTGATTTGCATCTCTTTGGTAGCCAGTAATAGTAGGCATCTTATTTCAGATCAACTCTGAGTCGTGTGCTGAGCAGATTTTGTTTTGTTTTGTTTTTGTTTTTGTTTTTTTTGAAACAAGGTCTCACTATGCAGTCCAGGCTGGCCTTGGACTGGAGGTGATCCTCCTGCCTCAGCCTCTGGAGTGCTGGGATTACAGGCGTATGCCACCACACAGTAATTTTGTTTTCTGCATCTTCACTCATTTGTAAAGGTTCTGGGTTTTGCCCCCTGTAACACAGTTCACAAGCAGGCCATCTGCTTTGGAGTCCTGGTCTTGACGACTGTGACTTGGAGACCTGAGGCACAGGAAGACAGTGTCCTGTCCCTGTGAACTGAAGGGCAGAGCAGGAGTTGCAGGAGGCTGAAATCTGGGACAGACACCTCCAGGCCCTTAGGGCTCTGGGGAAGCTCAGCCCTGGGTCATCCTCCTTTCTGTCCTCCTCTCAGCCTTGTACCATCAGGCGTGGCTTCAGATGTTTCTGCCAGGGTTGGAGTGACCTTTGCTCCTGGTTTCCTGGGAAGCAAATTAGCTGCATATTCAGTTGAATTTTGGTGGCTGAAGTTCTTGGCCCAAGAAATGTGGCAGTGGACAATCTGAGGAGGCCTGCAGCCTAGCGAAGCACCCGCCTTTTCCTCTGGTGGTGGGCACTGCATCTTTCTGAACTTGGCTTTATTTCAGGCAAAGCTGGCAAAAAATTACGGCATGACACGCATGGACCCTTACTGCCGCCTGCGCCTGGGCTATGCCGTGTATGAGACACCCACGGCCCACAATGGTGCCAAGAACCCTCGCTGGAACAAGGTCATCCAGTGCACAGTGCCCCCAGGTGTGGACTCATTCTACCTGGAGATCTTCGATGAGGTGAGAGGTGCTTGTGTCTTGAGGGGCAAGGTGTGGTGTGCTCCATCATCTGAGGCCTGCCACATAGCCAGCATCTTAGTGGCTGGGGGACAGAGTGCAGCTTCCCCTCAGAAACATCCCCAGTGATACCATGCTGGGCCCTCTAGACGCAGTAGATAGTATTTGTTCATAAACAGGCTGAATGTCAAGCGTGTCATGGGAATACTGTTCTTGTTAGCACACACTGCAGGCCTCCAGGAGCAAGCCCTGTCAGGAGCCTGTGTGTAGCAGGTTTGAATGCCAGGCAGGAGCCCAGGGGCTGAGGAGGCACCCTCAAAACTCAACTCTGGTCCCTCAAGGACCTCTCATGGGAGGGCTAGACACAACAGGGCTAAGAGCGGGAAGGGTAGGGGCCTCCTCACCACTGCCCTCTGCTTATCCTGTCCCTTCCTCCCCCTGTCTGGAGGGGAGGAGCTTGTGGGAAGGAGGTTGGGGCTGTGAGTGGTAGTCCAGTGTGTACCTCCTTCCTTTTTGTGCCCTCCTACCATGCTTGGGTCTTGGGGTGGAGCAGCAGTCCTGGAGGTTCTCCCTCCTGTCCTAAGCCTGGCCTGCACTAGGTGGTGACTTGGCAGCAAGGGCAGAGCCTTGATTGAGCAGGAACTCCTGGAAGGGTCTAGGGACCTTGCAGGGGAAGTGCCTGCCTCTGCCGTGACGTGCTCGCCTCTCTCTTGCCCCCTCAGCGCGCCTTCTCCATGGACGACCGCATTGCCTGGACTCACATCACGATCCCTGAGTCCCTGAAGCAGGGCCAGGTGGAGGATGAGTGGTACAGCCTGAGTGGGAGGCAAGGTGACGACAAGGAAGGCATGATCAACCTGGTCATGTCCTATACGGTGAGTCCCAGGCTAGAACGGCCCTGGGGTGGTCAGCCATGGCCTGCTGCATGGCTTTGGCCCTGGGGCCCATGGGCCCTTCCCAGGGCCATAAAGTGGTGCAGCATCATGGTGGGGACACAGGGCAGTGTGAGGACCCTACCGTAGGGGTCATGGAGCAGAGACCCAGGTGTGCTTGGCAGTCACCCACTGATCTCCATCCTTCGAGCAGGGCAGCTCCTGGGGCCTTTGGGGAGGGCACAGACAGGTAGGTTGGGGCTCTCTCTTATGGTGTTGGGCAGGTGCTCTACTGCTAAGGTACATCCTCAGCCTTTTCTATTTTTATTTTTTTTTTTTTTGTCTTTTTGCGACTGGGTCTTGCTACACAGTTCAGGTTGCCTTTAGCTCACTTTGTAGCCCAGGCTGGTCTCGAACTCATAACTATCCTCCTGCCTCAACCTCTCAAGTGCTGGGAGTACAGGTGTGCGCCACCACGCCAGGCAACCCTTTTTAAATGTTATTTGGGATCTCACTGAGTTGCCCAGGGTAGCCTTGAACTTGTGATCCCCTGCCTCACCCTCCCAGGTAGCTGGGATTATAGGTGCTCACTGCTGCACCCAGTCTGCTGGGTCTTTGTATCACCTTTTCTTTGCCCCTGTGTGAACAGCCCCACGCAGCAACATCCTCTTGCAGCCTCACTCCTTCCCTGTGTTGAAGTCCTGGACATCAGCATGAACATGCACTTGTTCATCACGTCTTAGTATGAGGCACATTCGTCTGTGACTAGAGCTTTGCAAGCTGACACCTGGGCTGTTGTGAGACCTCCCAGTGCTGACATTTTCTCTCAGGCACCAGACTGTGAAGCGTCCCCACCAGCCTGCTTCCTTGAGTCTCACTCTCCCAAACAGAGCACCCAGTCATCATTTTCTGCTCTGCCTGCCAGGGAGGTGGTGCTGGATGTCAGTGGGGCACACGTGAGTCCTGGGCTCCATGCTCTCAGGACTGTTACAGCAAGGCTGGAGATGAGATTCTGACCCCACGGTCACCTTGGTGTGTTTCAGTCACTGCCTGCTGCCATGATGATGCCGCCCCAGCCTGTGGTCCTGATGCCAACCGTGTACCAGCAGGGCGTCGGCTATGTGCCCATCGCAGGTGTGTTGCTGTTTCTCCTTTGTCAGGAGGCCTGGGGCAGAATGCGGGGTTGAGCTAGGGTGAACCTGAAACAAAGGTCCTTTTAGAAAGCAGAGTCCAGTGTCACAACATATGTAGAAACCAGAATCTGTTCCCTAGTTGTTGGCACCTGTGGAGAGTGAAATTTGTGGATATGTGGAAATGAGATCTCTAAGTACGTGTGTGTGCAGGTCCATGCGTTTGAAGCCCACGGTCTTGGTGGAGCACACCTTGGCTTTGAACGAGTGCCTTCTGTCAGGATCGTGTTCCTGCATGAAACGGCCATTTGCAGCACAGAAGCCGTCATGTTAGAACACAGCTTTTTATGCCTTTGCATCCTCGGATTTCATGTTAACCTCTTGGTTACCTCAGCCATGGCTGGGGCAGCACCCTGAAGCCATACCACTGGCCAGGTATTGTTTCCCGGTGTTACCCAGCAGGCAGGGGAGACTTTAGCCTTAGGCACAGAGATGTCAGGGCTGGCCTGCAGCCCCGTGTTGTTCCCTGCCAAAGTCTGGGAAGCTGAGGTCCCAGCAGAGGCTGATGGTCCCACTACCCCAAGGGGACCAAGCCAGAGTCTAGGGCAGCAGGAATGGCCAAGGCAGGGGGCAGTGGGGGACACTCCTGGCCCTGTGGCCCCTGGTTGCTGTTTTTAGCAGCTGAGCAGTATGGGGTATCTGGGGTCCTGCCAGCCAGGGCAGAGAGATTTGTCAATGCCCCTAGCTATACTAGCGTCCAGTTGGTGCACAGAAAGCCGAAGGAGTTAGGACCTGGCCTCAGACCTGCCAGCCCCAAGCGGGGGCAGTGCTTGGGCACCCCAACTGTGTGTGCATTTGGGGGCTTCTGCTGAGCCATAGCTGCTTATAGGAGTGAAGGGCAGCACTTGGAGAGGAGAGGGGAGGCCTGGCACCCACAGGGGACCTTGCAGTGCTGAGCGTGGTAGGAAACCACCCAGTTAACAGATGACCTGAATCCCTAAAGCAGCACGGTGTCTAGTGCTCCCTGAGACCCTTCACAAAGGACAGCAGAGCTAGAGCAGGGGCGTGGGGACTGCAGAGGCCTGGGGGAAGCTGCCGGTGATGGTTTGACTCTGTGACAGGCTCCTGAGTCGGAGGCCATGCCCTCCTGCACCGCCAGCTCCCACAGGGACTCCAGGTGTCCCTCGACTTATGGCTACCCCAGCCCAGCCTGTGGCTCAGTCTTGCCTCTGAGTCCCTGTCTTCCTGTCATTGCACAAGGGCCACCCCACTCCAGCACAGCCTCAGGCCAGCTCTGTGTATCTGCAGAGACAGCACAACTGCATGGGGTCAGGGTTTGACATATCAGTGTGAGGGACATGGTCCTGTCCCCTTCAGTTACCAACACCTGAGTGTACTTGGCTAACGGAAAGTCAGCTTCTAAAGAGGAGAGGAAAGTTACTGGCCTGTTTATTCTCTGGATCCTGTCCTTCATTCTCTGTAAATGCCTTTAAAATTTGTCCTAAAGTGTTTATTTGAAGAAAGGCTAGGTTTCTTTCTAAACAGAGACTTTGAACTTTTCTTTTGATAGACATTTTAAAAGTTTGACAGCTCCTGCATACTGAAAAGTTAAAAGAGAGAGCAAAAGATTTTTCTGCCAGAACTTTGGGAGACTGTGGCCCCTCACCCCTTACCCCCACCCCATGTGTCCCCTGTAATCAAGGACATTCCTCTGCGCAGTGCAGGCGAATGCACCAGCATGCATGTATTGCTGGTAGTACTCACCTTGCTCTGAGGAGGGTACAGGCCGGGCCTGGTCCCACTTTCATCTGTCCAAGCTGCTGCCCTTTGTCTACCATCCTGGTGGTGACCTGCTGCTGCCTAAGGAAGCTGCTGTCCTTCGTCCCTGCTGTTGACAGCGTTTGTTTGCGCAGGGTGAGACGTGACTCTGCATAGTGGTAGCTCACCCCAAAACATTTCCTTCGTGTCCACATGAGGTGTTTCCTGTTTCTCACAGACTGAGCTGTCCACTACAGGTGTTGCTGGGTGGGCTCACAGATT
Organism: Chinchilla lanigera; assembly: GCF_000276665.1. Lineage (NCBI taxonomy): Eukaryota > Metazoa > Chordata > Mammalia > Rodentia > Chinchillidae > Chinchilla > Chinchilla lanigera. The sequence continues at coordinate 11,002,289 of NW_004955476.1, forward strand.
GTTCGGCTCCCTGGGCCATAATGTTACTGTATTACTTAGCTTGTCTCCCAGAGGGAGTCCTTCAGGTGGGGCTTTCTGTCCATTTGGCCTGTCCCATGTCCATTGAGTACAGTATTTCCTGACTGGCACCCCAGGAAGCCTCTGTCTCCTCGTGCATTTCCTGTCTCCACCCTGGTCTTACCAGCTTCTTCCAATATCCTGGTGTTTGGTAGTTGAGACTCAGTTCTAGAAGTCTCTGAACTGTTGTTTAGTGACCTTAATAGTGTTTAGAGGCTTCGTTGAAAGTTGGGTCAGTTTTCCCTGAGTCGTGTGAGTCCTGAATATTTGCAGTGGCAGGACTGTCCTTCCAGAGCTCCAAAAGTGCAAAGCTTAAACTGCATGCCCACTCACACATTTTGTGCTTTGGTCTGTTCTGCAGTGAAGGCCTCGAGCCCATTACTCTGGGGTACAGTGCGTGGTGACCTGCCTGGGCCAGAGCTGCCACCACCAGTCCCACAGGAAGAAGGCAGCACAGAGAGGTTGACTGTCTAGCTGGTCGGCTGCCAGCCCATCCACACCTGCTCCGTGCCAGGCAGTAACTCGCACCTTGGAGGCACTGGCTGCCTTGGTGGTCCATTGGGGAACCCTGTCCTGGCAGCCCGAGGGCCGTGGCACAAGTGCCACAGTGAGTTGTTTGTATCATTGAAAGCTCTTCATGTTCACCATCAATGCCCTAGGGTATGTGCTCTCGGGTCACAGCTGCTGCCACTGCAGCAATCTGCTTTCCAACCAGAAGCCCACATGTCCACGGCTTGGATTCCGGGAGCCCGTAGAGCCAGGGGGTCTTCCTCAGTCTTTTCCCTCTTGCTTTCCCAGAGTCCTGGTTGTCACCTCACAGAGTGAGGCTAGGGTGGGGAATGGGGCCTTGGCGGTCAGAGCTTTCCTGCTGTTGCTTATGGCCCGGGGTTGTATTTGTATTTATGGTACTGGGGATTGAACTCAGGGCCTTTGCATGGAGCTGCATCCCAGGATGCATTTTTAAATTTTAAGACAGGGTGTCACTAAATTGCTAAGTTACCTGGTCTCAGCCTTGTGGTGCTGGGCTCACACTTGTAGTCCTCCTGCCCCAGCCGCCCGAGTGGAGTGATGGAATTATAGTGGCACGCCACCTCGATTGGTTTCTCCTTCCATTTTTTTCCCCAGTGTTTGGGTTACCAGATGAATGAGTTTTCATCAGAACGGAGATAAGTAGTTAACAGGCATCACATGGTTGAGGAGGGGCTTGACCTTGACTTTGGAGAAATGGCTGAGGGGTGTGTGGAAAGGTGTGTGCAGTGCAGACTGTGTTCTCCCAAGGAGATCAGCGTCGTGAACCTTGGCCTCTGCTGGGTTTCTAAGTTCTGGAGGCAGGGAGCTGTAGTGTGCTGCTTAGGCTGGTGGCCTGGACAAAGCCTTGGGCTGGAGAGGTCAGGCTATAAATGTGGGGCCCGGTCTATATGTGTGTGTCAGGAGTGGTAACCCTGTGTTACAGTGCAGAGAGGCAGGCAGCACCCACTACACACTGTCTGTTTTGGGGAAAATGACCTTGTCTAATTTTCCTAATCCTCTGGGCTGCCATTCTGCTTCCTTTTTCCATGCAGCATGGAAAGAGTTGATCAGAAGGTTAACGCCTGCTGCCTCCCCAGCGGGGCCTCTGATAACATCCCAGGTGAACTCCGAGCTTGGATCCTCCCACGTGCTGGGAGCTACAGCTCCTCCTGCTGTGGCCACAATGAGTGTTTGTGTCCGTGCCCTCTGCACCTGCATTTCTCTGCAAGCCTGGAGTGCTCAGCTCTGGGCGAGTGCACATCGGCACCGTGCATTGTGAATCCGCAGTCAGCACTCTGCAGTGCGTGTGGTGAGGTCATGTTTTCCTTGTGGTGCACCCATGAAGCTGTCTTGCATCTGGCTCTGTGGGCTTCCTTCTGGCTGCAAGAGGCTCCTCAGAGCCCTTGGCTGTCAGGGCCCTGCACTGTGTATGGCTGGGCAGTAGCCACCAGGTTGCAGGAGCCCCGTGTGATACCCATTGCTGTCCCCCAGCTTGTGCTGGTGTGGCCTAAGGGGTTAAGCTGGACTCCTCCCGCCTTGGTCTTCCGGGCAGTGTTCTGTCTGTGTGGACAGTGCGAGTGCACTGTGTCCGCGCAGTGGGCAGGGATGGCAGGGTGACATCGCGGGGAGCGTGGGTTCTGGCTCACTGTCTCTTGTGGTTTCTTCTCTGCTTCTTTGGCCCAAGCCCCAGGGACCTCACTGGAGTCCAGCCGAGGCTGCAAGGCTGTCATCCATCCTTGCCTGCCATGTCCCCAGCTGACCACTGATACATCTGCTCCCACAGTCACCCAGGGTTGGGTGAATGATTCCATGTTCAGTCGTGGTGACGGTCAGGTTTGGGTCAGGAGTGTGCATCCCCTGTCTGCACAGTGGTCCGATCCCTGGGGTCTGTGAGAACAGGTAACAACAGAAGATGCCTCAGCCTCCCTCCTTCCCTCACACACTATCTTAGTCACTTTTCCTGTTACTGAGGCAAAATACCTCACATCCAAAGTTAAAGCAGAAAAGGTTTATTTCAGCTCACCGTTTGTAGAGGTTTCAGTCCATAGCTGGCAGAGGGGCACGGCAGGAATGGCATCACAGAGGAGAAACAAGCAGAGGACAGCAGAATAGCAAGCCAGCCTCATCCAGGTTACCTGCCCTTTGGGCAATGCCACCCACACCCAGGGTGGATCACCCTTAATCCCAGCATCACACCCTACATCCAGCCAGCTCTGAAAAACCCCGCCTATAAGTGCTTGAGGCTTTGCGGGGACATCTAGACACAAGCCATCCCACCCACCTAGGCTGGTGAAGACTGGGGAGAGCGTAGGCTGGATGCATGGGCACAAGTTTCCTGACACCTTCGTGTGGACAGTGTCATGTCTGTGTGAGGCTGCCTAGGTCCCTGTGGGACACGCTGCTGCCTCACACCTGGGCCGGGCAGCACCTGGGCTTTGTCCTCTGAAGATGGCATGTTGTCCCCACCTGACCTGATGTAGTTTCCTTTCTCCTTGTTACAGAAAGACCAGGCAGCAAGGGATGACGGTGCCACAGCCTTCACCTGTGAGGTGTGGTGATGCCCTGTCTTGGGTTGGGCAGACAGGTATTGGGCATAGGAGAGTGTTTGGCGGAGGTTGGGCCTAGAGGGCTGGAAATGCTGGCTTTCTGCCCCTTCCTGTGGGCACAGTCATCTCCACTGACTCCTGTTACTGCTCTTTTTTCTTTCTTTCTTCCTTTCTTGCTTTCTTCCTTTCCTTTCTTGCTTTCTTCCTTTCTTCCTTCCTTTCTTTCTTTCCTTCTTTCTTTCTTTCGAGACAGGGTCTTGCAATACAGTTCAGGCTGACCTTAAACTCACTTTGTAGCCCAGACTGGCTACAAACTTGCATCGATCCTCCTGCCTCAGCCTCCCAAGTGCTAGGGTTACAGGTGTTCCACCATGTCTGGCTTCTGTTAGAGCTCTTGATGCTTTGGTTCAGCTGGTATAGGAGGCAGGGTTCAACTTTGTGTGCTGTCTTCTGAATGTAATGAGAAAAGAAAAGCCATGTCCCTAAGTGATGACTCTGCCTCACACTCTGGTGGGCCTAGTGGGGAATATTATTTACACTTTTAAAGTTTAAAGAAGTAATGGCATTGTAAGCTGTTGTAGCTTTTCAGAGAGGAATGTGCATGAGGACTCTGTGACATGTGGTCGCTCAGTGTCACCGCACTTCTTGTCCTGGCCTGCCTGTGTCTTCTACCCTGAGGGGTATGTGGATTTGGTAGGCTCAGCCTGCTAAGCTCCTCTGCGAACTCCACCTTCACTCTTTCATTGCCTCTTCCTATGACTGTGAAGTAGCATAAATGAGCTTTGGAAGATCTGGCTTGCATCTGAGACAGAGAAAGGAATTTGGAGAGGGCATTGCACGCGGAGAAGCCCAACCTTGCCTGCTGCCCGCGGTGGTTGTTAGAGGCTGCCAGCTTCATGTTCCTGCAGGGTCCCTGTCTCATGAGGCCTGGGATGGCCTCTCCCTTCAAGGAGGCTGGGAAAGTGTGGTTCCTTCTGCAGCACAAGCCAGCCTGCACTTTTTGTCACTGATGTTTTCATCAGACTTCCTCTTTCGTTTCCAGGAATGCCTGCCGTCTGCAGCCCTGGCATGGTGCCTGTGGCAATGCCCCCACCAGCCGTGACTGCGCAGCCCCGCTGTACAGAAGAGGACCTCAAGGCCATCCAGGACATGTTCCCCAACATGGACAAGGAGGTGATCCGCTCCGTGCTGGAAGCCCAGAGAGGGAATAAGGATGCTGCCATCAATTCTCTGCTGCAGATGGGCGAGGAGTCCTAGACCCACCTGTTGCTCTTGAACTCATCACCCTGGGTTCCCTGGGGTCATCTTCCCACCACCTGTACCCTCTTCCACAGACACCTGCGTCCCCTCCCCACTTGTTCTCAGGATGCATGTGGGTCTTGGTTCCCAGCAGCCCTCTTGACTAGCGGTGGGGTGGGACAGCTCCCTTCTCATCTTCGGTTGGGCAGTGGTGGTGCGGCTGTGTCACTGCATGGACCCACGCACCTGTTGCTGAGGATGCACATCTCTTTTCTCATACTGTTCTGGAAAGCATTCTTATAGAAGGCCGCCCCCTCCTCCAGTGTGTTAAAAGCTGTCGAGCGTCTTTCTGAGATATCGAGTGACGCAGAGTCACTTGGCCTATTTTGGGTGGACCTAGTGGCTTACGGCACACAGACTCACATGCACTGGTTTATGGGCCGTGTTTAGAGATCTTAAGCTGAGCATTCGCATCCCTCCCTGATGCTATTGAGAACGTGGGCCTCTTGCCTGGCCAAAGCTGGCCTGCCTCTGCCTTGCCCGGGTCATGCAGGCTGCACTGTCCCCTGCAGACCGTGCTGGTTCCATAGGTCCTGTCCCAGCTTCTCTTCTCAAGAGGGCCTGGGGTGGCGCTGTGTTTCCATCCATGTTGGGGCTCTCTGTGCTGTGCACCAGTGCTGTTGTGCACTTGAGGGAAGGAGGAGTAACCCAGTGAATGTTCACAGTGGAATCCTTTCTGAGGCTGAGCTACCTGCACCTGGCTGCCTGGTCGCTGCTGTCACCTCTTGGGCTGCAGACAGATTTAGGGGCAGATGGGCAACACCGTATTATAAGACTCAGAGCCTTGTGGGGCGCTTCAGAAGCAATGCACTTTAAGTAGGACACATACCGTTGGGAAGCCCATGTACCCTGGCATGTCTTGGTGTGTGGTTCCACATGGAGTTGCAGGTGCTTCTCATTCGTGCAGGTGTTTGTCTGGACGTAAGAGCCCACTGACATGGGCATGACAACCAGACCTAACAATTTGGACTTCCTTGAATGATTCAGATTGAGGAAGTTAGTGCTTAAATTTCAGTCTTTTCCCCCTCTAAAAAGATAGGGAAAATTTTAATGTCAGCTATAAAATATTGCTTTCTACCACCAATTGGGGGTGCTTTTGTCAAATATTGTTCATAAATATTTATTTTTGTAAACTGAAGGAGAATGGGGTGGTGGCACAGGTGGGATGGTGGCACTGGGTGCTTTTCTTTAGTTGTGAATCGTTAAAGCTTTTAATCTCATGATAGAGAAGAAAGACACCAATGTTTGTTAAGTAGATTTGACCACTCACTTTAACAAGCCAGTCACTGGAAGTTTTCATTCCAAGCTGCTGTATGATCTTGTGCCTGTAGCAGGCTCCCTGTCCTAGGGAACAGGTGTGTTGGCAGAGTGGGGCTTTCCCCGGGGGTTCTGTTAGTGCCATCAGCAGACATGGCCCAGGACAGCAGAAATCTGCAGCGCCTGCTCCCAGGCCCAGAGAAGACTGCAGGTGCCTGCCCTCTGCCTTAACGTTGCTGAGGTGCCAGCGCTGCCCCCCTGCTTGTGCATGGCTCTGTGGAGCATGTCCTGGAGATGGCTACCAACCTGGAGCAGCTGCCATGGCCCAGGGAGGCAGTACTTGTGTCAGGGAGCCATAGTTTCCAGATGAGTCTGAACGTACTGCGATCTCTTTCCTTTTTCCTGAACACTTTATTTTTTTAATAGATCAAAGACAGATCCCATTTTGTAAGGCCTTAGTCAAATAAGATCCCTCACCCCTCGTTCTGTGCTGCTTCCTGTTTGAAGCTTGTCATGTGGCAGCCTGTCTAGTGCAGTGGGAGGAGGCAAGGCTTTCGTGCCTGCTCAGGAGCCTGAGCGTCAGTATGATTCACTCAGCCTACTCTCGTGTCTTGTGTCTGCTTTGGAGTGGTTTGTCCCCAGCTCGTAGACAAAGACCGTAGTGGATGGGGGCAGGCATAGATGGGAGCTGAGCCCTTGCTGGGTCTCGCTGCTGCTCCTGTCCCTCTCTCTGCAGAGTCAGGTTGCTAGCAAAGCCCCAGGGATGGCAGTGGGAACAGCCTTCCTGGGGCAGGTGTCAGGGCAGGGCCTGGGCCCTTTTTCTTCTAGGCAGATGCTGGTTGGACATGGAGCCTCCGGGGCATTGTGGTCTGATGTGACCTCCAGGTCTGTCTCACCCTGCGAGTGGTGAGAGCAGTGTTTGCAGGGTTCTGTTCTGCCTGTGCCCTCGCCAGACTGCCCCTTTCTCTTAGTGACACTTTGGCATTTGCTGATACGGGTGAGGTGGGTGTTGGTGGGAATGATTCTCAGAACTTCTGTGTTCTTGGAGGTTATGTTCAGGGGGGTCCATGTCCAGATCTTTCTTTGGTTGTAAAATACATTTCTACTTTTCAGCCTTCTAATTTAATAAGTGGCTCATATGAAAATAGAGAAATAAAGTCCTCTAAGAGAAAGTTTACCATTCTTGTACCTGATGTTTTGTGAACATGGCTCCTAGCATTCAGGAGTGACACACTGGTCAGGATCACAGGTTCACTCGTTCATGACTTGTCCCAGGACTTCGTGAAGGAAGACTTAAGTATGAGTGGGAGGAGTGGCCCACAGGAGAGGCTCGGGGCCTGAGCGTGCAGCAGGGGTGCTGTTACCCCAGAGACCTGAGGAGGGGATTCTGCACCATTTCTGTGGTGGTCGTGCGGCTCCTCCTGAGCGTCTTCTCATTACTTTGTTCTTACACTTGTAACTCCTCTAGGCCACCACGTATGACTCCCCTGCTTGGTTGTCCCATGCTCAGGGGGCCCATGGAGCCACAAGCACGCGGGTGTGCCCGGCGCCTGCTCACCGAACCTAGCAGCAGCCCACCATATGCTGCTGTACACCTGGCAGGGCAGGCAGGGCTGACAGTATATTGGTCCCGGTGTGGGGGTCTCTGTCCTTGTAACCAGAAGTCACTGTGTGCAGTGGTGGCAGCTGGCATGGCTTTGTCCACCCAGCGGGCATCTCCCCTTGATGCAGGCAGTGGGGTATCTGGGATGGGCCATTCTGGGCAGTAGGTGCCGCTGTTGTGCTAACTGGGGTCTCATCCTGAAGGTGGTGTTCCTGCTAAGCTTGTGGTCTTCCAACCATTAACTTGAGACACCATGAGTGTCTTTTACCCAAAACAGCTGACAGAGTTGAGTCGGTTTTAGTGTTGGGCATGATGTGGAGAAGCAGGCAACAAACACTCTTAAGCTCCTCTGGGACCAAACACCAAAAGTATTGGGGAGAAGACATGAATATTCTGTCTTTATGTGCCGAGCTGAGTGCGTGAGAAAGTGGAGGAGGTCCCCAACTTTGGGGATTGTGGATGTCAGCAGGCTGGGGGGAGAGTGCAGCATCTGTGGGTGGACACAAAGTGGCAAGCCCAGAGCTCCAGCAGCTAGGACAGGGCCTGGGTGCAAGACCACGACCCTGTCAAGTGAGGAAGGCAGAGGGACGGTGCCTTCATCATGGTGAAGCTAGAAAGAACCCACTCCTGGCACGGAGACAAGCGGGAGCGGGGCCTGCCTGAGCCGCTGCGGGGGCTTTGGTCCAGGAAACCACATCTGTGTTCCTCCGGTGAGCGTGTTGTTGGTGTGATACCTCAGGGTTCCAGCACTGACAGGAACCACCAGCTGCACCTGCAGGAGACTGAAGGCACCGGGAACCAGCCATCTGCAGGGTCAGCGGAAGCCAGGCCTGTGGGTCACACACAGAGACCCCTGAACAAGGTGTGCTGGGCTGTAAGTGATTTTAAAACGTAGACTAAACTACAGGACAGGCAAAGGGCAAGACACTGGTAAAATGCTCCCATGGCATTGGAACAAATAGAAGGTTTAGAAATGAGAAGCACAGGCAACTAGAATGAACATCAGGGACGATTCAGGAGGAGGTCGGAGGGCTGAGAAAGGCGGGGCTGGGAAGATCACCCCGAAAGCAGGTGCAGCACGGGCGTCCAGAACAGAAGGTCAGGACTGCGGATGGGCGGAGTTGGAGAGGAGATGGGCTGAGAGCCCTCAGGGCTGGTGGGATGTGAGGCCCAGGAAACGCCAGGCAAGTCTGTGTAATGCAAGGTGAAAGAATTTTAATACTGGGTCATGAGTAGGATGAGGACCAGGCATTACAGTGAGGGAGGCTCTTCTCCCACTTTTTTTTTTTTTTTCTGGTACCAGGAATCAACTCACGACCTCACAATTACGAGGCAGGCGCTGTACCACTGAGCTAAATCCCCAGCACCATCTCCTCCTACTTTAAAGGAAAGAGGAGGCTTAACTTTCATCCCTGAGTGCAGCTGCAGGTTAAGATTTTCAGAGCAACACTGAAATGGGGACAGCCCCACACCAGACAGTCGGTCCAGTTACAGGTAGCGGGTGCAGGGCTGCTCTGAGTCACTGGAATCTTGCTGGGCTTTGTGGAGCCAGAAGGGCAGATTAAATGAGGCCCAAGTGGGGCCTCCCTGCTCTGAACTTCCCGTCCTCCAGGTGCCCTACTCCAGGCTCTGGGCTCTTGCCCTCAGCTGTAGGCTCTGAGCTTTCAGGTTTCTGCTCTGGGTCTGGGCTCTCACCGATCTCTACACACAGCTTGGGTTTGCTCTGTTGGTTTTAGGTCCTCTGGGCCTTTCCTGCTGGCAAACCTCTTACTGCACAGGCTGGCCAGCCACTGGGTCAGCACAGAAGGCTGAGCAGCCATCCAGTCAGGCAGGAAAGGGTGCATCATGAGGTGGGTGGAGAGGCCCCAGCTGTCCTTGGGGATTCGGGAGGGACAGCCCACCTCTGTGTCGGCACCGTGGCACAGAGCCCTTGGGAGGTCCAGCTGGGGTCCCTGCACCTGTGAGGCCCTTTCCTAGGAACCTGTTGGGAGCCCCTGGAGCTGGTTATTGGTCCCATGTGTGAGGGCAGGACAGAGCCAGAGTGGCCCAAGCAGTCAAGCTACCTCAGTATTGAAAAAAGTATCCTGCCTAGACAGTTGTTAGTCGTTAGGCAACATTACCTCTTATGACAGTAACTTCACAAGGGTATAAATAAATGCTTCTACTGTTGAAGTCAGTCCTCTTGCCCATCAGGTAAGAGGTAGCTCCACCTGACCCCGGCTATTGTCTCGTCTTTATTTTCTAAATCCTCTCTCGGAAGTTTTCTCCTCGGGACCACCGAGAGACCATTTGGTGCCTGAGCAGGGACCCCAGTAAGGAGAGTGACTGGCCGGAGGACACTCCCCAGAATTGGTGTGCACAACAGGTTCGGGGGAGTGAATTGGTAGGTCAATAGTTAGCACTGGAGTGTTATATTGACAGTTATCAGGTGTGAAGAGCGGGGCATGGAGGTCTACTGACCTTAAACAATATAGTTACAAAAAATAGGCTTAAGAGAAGACAAAAGAAGAAAGGTATATTGCATTACTAGTAATTAAAATGGGACAATTACAGTCTCAAGAATCACAGAAGTATCTGTATGCAGAAGTGGTTTTGGCATGCTTCACTCCTGTATTTACCTTTCTTTTCTGGATTTTGGTTAAAAGGGGTTTTACAACCACAAAGGACTCGCCTCAGAGTTCTACTTTAAAATTAAGTCCCGAGCCCAAGCTGGACAAGGATGATGGGACAGTGGTGCCGCCGATAAAATCTGAACCCTCTCCTTGCTCCACCTAATAAGAAAGCAGAGATGGGGGACAACAGGGACCTTTCCCCAGAGAAGTGTTTGCCCGCGAATTCCATTTCACAGCACCCGATAAATTTAACTGAGCCACGGCGGCAATCCCGGCCTTTTCAGCTCAGAGAAACGTTGCTACGTCATAGGTTGGAGCTTCTGCTTCTAAGGGCGTAGAGCCGTTTTCTCTGTCTCCCTTGCAATTAGCATTAAAAGAAGCCAGATGGACAGGGGAGCCCACGGAGGGCTTTCAACATATCTACCCTGTTATTGAAGTTCAAGTCCCCCAAAATCCGGGACAAGTTATATATTGTTATGATGCCATACCTTTTAGTACCTTATAAGACTTAAAACAAGGGGTTGCTACTTATGGCGCTACTGCTCCCTTTACCGTGAGTTTATTGGAAATTTTAGCCAACAGATTATGGCTCCGAATGATTGGAAACAATAGCTAAAGCATGTTTAAGTCCAGGAGACTATCTGATGTGGAAAGGCAACTTCCTTGAGTGTTGCACTGACCAGGCAGCTCGGAATGCCATTCACAACATAGCCATTACAAAAGATATGCTAACTGGGGAAGGTGCCTTTGCTACCACAAACAATCAACTGACCTGTGACTTGCAAATATACGAGCCAATCAAAATGGCTGTGATGAGAGCTTGGAGGGAACGCCCTTGTAAGGGAGAGGCATCCCTTAATTTAGAGTCTATTCATCAGGGAGCAGAGGAACCTTTTCAAGACTTGCTGCATGATTATTACAGGCTAGTGAAAGGATTATAACACAGAGAAGCTAGCAAACTAATAGTTCAGCAGCTAGCCTTTGAAAATGTAAGTAAGGGGTATAAAGAGGACTTGAGAGCCCACAAAAGGCGGGCACATTGCCGGAGATGATCCAGATCTGTGCAGATAGTGGCCCCTCATATGTACAGGGGACTGCCTCGGCAGCTGCTATCGCTCAGGCTATTCATCCACAGTTTGGAGGAAAGGGAAAAAACAAGGCTGTTTGCGTTCATTGTGGAAACAAGGGACATTTCGCCCGAGACTGCTCTGGAACACCTGTAAGGGCAACACAGCCATCAGCTGTTCCTCTAAGAAAACCTGGTGTCTGTAGAAGGTGCAGACAGGGTATCAATGGGCAACTGAGAGTAGGTCTAAAGTCGATGTGGAAGGCCGTCCGATTCAGGGAAACTTTCAGTGGGGCCTGCCCCGGCCCCATCAAACAACGAAGGCCCGTTCCTCAATTCCTCCTCAGCCCTACCTCAGCCACCGTGCGTCTTTGACCTTTGGCAAGCGACAACAGACAGCTTAGACAGTTTAGGGGCTTAGACCTCAGTCTCTCCTCCAGATTCATATTGACTCCTGAAATAGGACCCCAAATTATTCCTAATGCAGTCTATGGACCGTTGCCTCAGGGTACAGTGGGACTCCTGCTAGGCCGCAGCAGTCTTATTTTCAAAGGTCTTCAGGTTTTGCCTGGTGTCATCGATGCTGATTATACAGGGGCAGTCAAGTTTATGATTCAGCCCACTCAAAACACTGTTCAAATTGATACAGGAAAATTAAAACTCCCAACCTGAACGATATCTGGGACAAGTTTGTGTTCTCTGAAATGGAAGAATGAATTTTAGGAACCACGGAAGTTAAGAGCAGAATATATTTACTGAGGGAAAGAAAGCTCCTGTCCCAGAGAGGGGCAGAAGGCCCACCTCCAGTGGGTTGCCCGAGACCCTGTCTTTTCTAGGGACTTTTATAGAGCAAAGCCATGAGCTGAGGTGGGTCCAAGGTAGGGGGAAAATGGGAAATTATGAGGTGGGACAAAACTGGTCAGCCAATAAGATTACAAGTGTAACTGTTCAGGTAAAATTGAGTAACCTGGGGAAGGCAGTCATGTAGCAAGCGGGTATGAATACAGAACAGGGGCTTTTCCTGTAGGGGGTTGGGCTAGTGACTCTTCCTGGCTTTTTCTCACGCCACCTTTCATCACAATGCTTCTGCCTTACACAAACAGTTCCATTTGACCTGGAAACAGGCCTGAGAAATTGTTAAACAATGCTCTTCATGTATATTACACCTTCCCTCACCTTCCATGGGAGTCAGTCCTTGAGGGTTACACCCCATTACCTTTGGCAGATGGATGTCACTCACATTCCTGCGTTTGGTTCTTTATGTTGGGTCCACGTTTCAGTGGACTCGTCCTCAGGATTTATTTTTGCTTCTGCTCGCACTGGTGAAGCAGCTAAGCGTGTCATTGCTCATTGCCGGGATGCCTGTAGTGCCCTTGGCTGCCCACGGACACTTAAGACTGACAGTGGCCCGGCAGTTACAAGTGCTGCTTTCCAAAGGTGTTGTAAAGCTTTTCATGTTTCCCTTACCATGAGGATTTGGTCAAGGAATTGTTGAACGTGCTCACTGTACGATCAAAATTCAATTACAAAAACAAAAGGGGGGATCTTTCCCTACAAAATTCACACCTCATGATAGACTTCACTTGGCAATATATACTATTAACTTTCTAAATTCTAGAAAAGATGGAAGTACAGCAGCAGAAAGCCAATTCCATCAGGTAAAAGAAAAAGGTTAGGAAGCGTCCTTTGGAGAGATCTCCAGTACTGGACAATGGAAGGGACCCAGTCCACTGCTTACCTGGGGTAGAGGGTATGCTTGTGTTTTTCCAGAGAATGGTAAGCGACCTATTTGGGTACCAGAGCATGCTGTCCAGCTATATCATGAACGCAGATCTGGAGAAGTTGGTTCTATCTTTCAGGAAGCTGATGTACAGTCCTGACAGCGATGCCTCAGAGACTGTGTCACAGCCGATAGACAACAATGAGGCTAAATTCAAGCTGGGGCCTGTTGAAGCAACTGACAAATAGAAATCTAAGATCTAAATAGGTAATAAAATATTATAGAGATACTGAGCTGAAAGTTGCCAGTATTCTTAAGAGTATAAAACACAAAATATTCATATTTATTATAGATAAAAGATTCTATTCCTTCCAAAAATTTTCTAAGAGATCTCTGCTAGTTGACAACAAAATCTGACTAGTCTATTTAAATTATAAATTTCTGAAATTGTAATAGAGTTGCTATAATTCAATTTGGTCAAAAATATATTTGAGTGCACTCTGATTTTGTATAGATGTTGGTTTGTTTGTTCTGTGTACTTGTTTGCACGTTTGTCTGTCATTCTGTGAACAGCTGTTCCCCTTTATTTTGAGCTCAACAATTTTTCTTTTATCATTTGTTCATAATAAAATTGGGTTATAGATTTAAATCATGCTTTCACTTGAGTTACCAGCTGGTTTAAATGATATCAAAATTAAGGTATTTTAACCACAGTCCTTAGGGTGAGGAGAAATTATTGGGTAGGACTCCAATTGGTGAATGGAGGAGTGGCCAACCTTTATTCATTAATAAGGATTCCCCAGGATCTCTATAGTCTCTTGGGAGACACCCCAATAATTGGGTCATTTGGTCAAAAGAAAGTTTTTCAATAAAAATTACAATAAGGTTTTCTCATAAAAGATGCGCTTGGTACAAAATTAAATTTTAACAGAGATTTTTACATGTGCATGGTAATTCATTAGTGTTTTTTTGTTTTGTTTTGTTTTGTTTTTGGTCTTTTTGAGACAGGGTCTCGCTATGCAGTTCAGGCTGGCCTTGAACTCACTTTGTAGCCCAGGCTGGTCTCAAACTCAGAACAATCTTCTGCCTCAGCCTCCCAAGTGCTGGGATTACAGGGGTGCGCCACCAAGCTTAGCAGTAATTCATTAGTGTTAATATGAGAGTGTATTAAATGTATTCACGATTCTGGAGCTACAGGTCTTCCAAAATGTAAAACAAAGATTGTTTATTATGATAAGACTTTCCTTCAGATTCAGACCTCTGCCTTTAACAAAAACTCATAATATATGCCCCATTAAAGGACAACAAATTAGATAAAGCTTCTTATGTATTAGAGATAATTGGTTAAAAAAGGTCACGTTATGTCAAATTGAAAATTTAAGTATGTTACAAAACATCATCATGATTGTCATGTAGCAATGTTCTGTATGGTTTTGATTTCTAAATTTCTGGGTAAAAATATGTAACTGTTGTTTGTTAATATTCTATTAGGATTTAAACATTAGAGGGGCTGGGAATATAGCTCAGTGGCATAAGCACCTGCCTGGCAAGCACAAGATCCTGAGTTCGATACCCAGTACTAGGAAAAAAAAAGGATTTGAGCATTAGGATATCCATGGTTGTTACAAAATAGTGATTCCATTTTTATGTTCTAAGGTATTTGCTATTCAGATCAGATAGTAATGTTAAGCTTATTGCCTCCGTTACAGTGTTATGTCATTAATCTTTTCTGCTGGATATTTAACGACTGAGGTTTGGAGACCAAAAATTAGAGAGATAAATTGGGCTAAAGGACAGTCAATATTTTGGCTGCACCCTCCGAGGTCAGTAAAGACTCAGGACATAAGAGAACCTCTGCTGTGACATCCTATAACTCGGTTGAGTCCCTGATTTTCTGATCAAGGAAAGTATTGGACCACAGAGGAAAGTGATTCTATAATATACAGTGTGCCTAAGGAGAGTCACCAGCAGGGGAAAAAAATCTCTCAAGCTTTCGCAGAAAGTAACTTGGTCAAGCAATGGCCGTGACTCAGCCAGACACCTGACACTGACAGAAGATCTAGAGATGCTGTACTTGGTTCCAAGATGATTCCTGAGGAGACTTACCTGACCCTGATAGATAGCAAAAGGTTAAATTTTTATTTATGCAGGTCTCCCTCTAATTGGGTTTTAAACATCCAGCAGAAAAGTGTAACCACAAGATGTAAAGAAGCAATGCCACAGTAATAGGTTAGCTGTAAAAGGTTCAAGTCAACAACAACCTCTGACAGTTGCCAGCTAGACTGAGAACTGACCACTGTTATGGACTTTGGACTGTATTCTTCAAGCACAGCTTTTCCAGCTTCAACTGAACACCCATCACTTCCGCAACTAAACAGAAAAGGGAGAGATGCTGGGTACATGACAGATTTTCTGTCTCAGCCCCTTCCCTGCACATTCCTTTCGGCCTTCATGAGCAGTGTGTCCTCCCGGCCCCATGAGGTACCCTCCCACCCCCGAGGGTCATTCTGTGGTCTTTGCTCCCAGAGCTGGTGGCATGCCAGCATCAGCTCCAGGGTTTGCTGCCTCCAGCACAGCAGCCTCCATGTCCAGCTGTCACCTCGGCAGGTCTCTTCCTATACCCCTCACTCTGCAGGGTCCCTTTTCACGGTGCTGGTGAGGAGCAGGGGTGGGGCTGGGCCTCCCTCCTGGGCAATGGGGAGTGGACTGCGCCAGTGGTCTGTGCAGATCGGGGATGTCTGAGTTTTCAGACATATCTTTGTGAGGTCCCCTGCTGCCCACCAGGGCCCTGCACCAGCAGAAGAGACCTGCTAAGGCACCACCTTCTCCAGGTTCCGTGCCAGGCCTCTGGCTGCAGGAGACGGCAGTGTCTTTAAGCCTAAGGAGGCTCTAACACTGTATCTGCACCTGTGATCCTCTATGCTGTTTAGTGCCTGTGGGCTTGTTTCTATCGTGTTTTGTTTTGTTTTTGTATCAGGGATTGAACTCAGGACCTTACACTTGCCAGGCAGACACTTGTGCCGCTGAGCTATATCCTCAGCCCAGAGAAATTTTTTTTTTTCTTTTTTTGGTACCAGAAATCAAACTCCGGACCTTGTGCTTGCCAGGCAGGCGCTTGTACTGCTGAGCTATATCCCCGGCCCTGGTTTTGTTTTTAAACTATTAAGTTTTTTTTTTTTTTTTTTAAGTAAAGGAAGATGGTTTATTTGGAAAAGGGTGAAAAAATGAGAAGATAGCTACTCTGGAAGAGTAGGGAGCATCACAAAGTGAATACCCCTGCTTTTGTTCTATAGTATATAAATATCTTGTGGTCAAAGGCAAAAGGCAAAAAGCTGAGTTCACAAGACCAAGTTCTGTCCTGGGCACTCCTCCCATGTGTCCCTCCCTGCGGGTGACTGTTTGCCCGTGTTTCTGGTGTGTGCCCCTGCTGTGACACGCATACTCCTGGGCAGCCCCCTGCCCCGTCCCCTGAGCAGCCCACTCCACACTGCCATGCTCCCATGTCACTGAAAAGCTGTTCTGGAGGCCCCAGCCGCCCCTCCCAGCTGCCAGCCATCCCGATGTGTGCTCCCCTGGGGACATTTGATTGTTCTCGCTGTGCCTGTGGCATATCCTGTCTGTCTTTGGGACCTGTCCCTGGACATGGGGGCACCAAACCCAGGGGGACCTATGATTTTCAAGTCTCCAGATTCCCTCCAGTCCCATACATGCCAGGGTGCCATCTGCGCAGGTGTCACTGGAATTGCTCCTCCTGGAGCACTCTCTCACGGGCTCAAGGGATGCCACTTTCCCTTTCTTGCAGTCTCTGCCTGTCTCCGGCCACATTTTCTTTGGGACTGTTGGTCTCTCTGTTTTTAGCGGCTGTTAGAGGCATTAACTCTGAAACACACTGCAAGTACTTTCCCTACTCCGCTGTTTGTCTTTCTGTTGAGGGAGCGGGGTTGCAACAAGGTTTTGCTGTGTAATTCAGGCTGGCCTTGAGCTCACTGTGTAGCTGAGGCTGGCCTCGAACTCTTGGTTATCCTCCTGCCTCAGCCTCCCAAGTGGTAGGATTACAAGCATGTGCCACCACGCCTGGCTTTTTTGCCATTTTACGATCGATGCTCTTGATTTTGTTTCAGGTGAAAGTTTTCTTTTTTAAAAATGTCAAATTGATTAATCTTTTCCCTTATAGCTGCTGGATTTTAATTCTTAATTAGAAAAGCATTTTAACTTTCTTCTTTGCCTCTCTGTCCCTGATCAGAGAAGGGGGCTATGTCCTGGCCCAGGTATGAGCGGCTGGGTGTGGCTCAGCAGCAGAACCCTGCTCAGTGTGTACCGGGCCCTGGGCGCCACCCCAGCACTGAGAAAGAAAGGTTGAGTTCTGCAGGCTCGTCCAAGTCTGTCCTTGTGGGAATGGGGCTGCCCCGTTGTACGAGGTTTCAAGCAGGGGGCCCAGTGGTGCCCCACATCCAGCGGCTCAGCCCGCTGGTGGCAGGGCCCGCCTAGGCCATACAAGGGAGGACGGGTGCGGCCTGTGGCTCTGTTTGAAGCTTGAAGAGAGTGTGCCAGGTACTGGGGCCAGGGCAAGGGCGATGGCCAGGCCAGGCCAGGCCAAGAGAGGGTGATGTCTACACCACACCGCTCAGATGCCACTTGTGGCCAAATCAAGACTTAAGTGTGGAAGGGAAAATTTCAGAGCTTCCAGGAACTAACCTGGAAAACAGCATTCCTAACTCCAGGGCCGGTGAGTGTTTTCTTAAATGAGACCCCAAGCACCAGCCACAAAGGAAAACAACACATTTGGTGTGGAAATGATGAGGCGTGGCCGGCCTGTGGTCACTGTGTGCGCCTCTGGGTCCAGGGCACACACGTCCACTCTGCTCACCCTGCCGGCCCGTGCCTGGTCTCTGGGGGTGACTCTCTGAGTCTTTGTGCCCTTTCTCCCTGCCACTTTCAAAGGGTAGTTTGGCTCAGAGACACCCTCCTCGGGGACTTCAGAGATGGGTGCCCAGCCTCCGAGCACCAGCACCCAGCGTGACTGCAGGGAGCCAGGCGAGCTCAGCCTTCGTGCTTGCTCTGCTCCCCGGCATCACGGTCTCCCCACCAAGTGCCCAGGCATGGGTCTGTGTGTGTCTCTGGGTGCCCTCGGTCTAAGAACTTACATTTTCAGTTTGGAAAAGACATTGTTAGTTTTCAAGTAGTTCCTCTCTCCCTTTCCTTTTGGAGCTCATTAGGAGAATATTGAAACTTTGGATCTGATCTCAATATCTTAAACCTGAAAACAAAAGACACACGTCCCTTTACACCTGTGAGCTTTTATCCCATTTGGTTATTGAGCTTTGGCAGGATGTGGGCCACCTTGAAGGGCTTGGTGCTTTGGGTGTAAATGTGAGTATCTCTCTCTCTCTCTCTCTCTCTCTCTCTTTCTCTCAGTACTGGAGATGGAATCTGCAACCCTTTTTATATTTTGAGGTGGTCTTACCAAGTTGCCCAGGCTGGTATTGAACTTTGGCCCCTCCTGCCTCAGCCTCCCCAGCAGTGAGTCACTATGCCAGCTTGGATGCATTTTCCGTAGGGAAGGGCTTTGTAGAAGCTTCTAGCCTTAGCACTTCCCTAATGCTTCCCTCCCAGAAGGTGTCTGTCCTCACAATTCTCCATCCAGGACGGTGGGTGGAGGCCCCTCGCTCAGCCTACCTGAAGCTTCTTTGACAGAGGCTTCCCTACTCTGCACCCCCTCAGTCGTGGCCCCTGGAGGCCACTCGCCACTCTTCTGAGCCCAGAGCCTGGTGCCCCCCCTTCCTCACTGCATTGGAGTCCATGGCACCTTTCTTGTCCCCCACCTTCACACAGCAGTCCCAGCCATGTTCCTCACAAGGACAGAGGACAGGAGATGAAGGCAGAGCCGGAAGGCAGAGACAAGAAGCCCACCTGTGCAGCAGGAGGACGCATGGCAGGCAGGCGTGGACACGGGCTGCACCCTCCCACCCCCTCGCAGCCTCCTCACTGGTGTCTGGAGCCCCTTGGCCCGAAGCTCCTCGTCTTCGCCCGTGACACACTTTCCTGTGCTGGCCCTTGGAAGTCTCCAACCTGGCCCGACTCTCCCCGCCCCCAGCCTGTGTGGCAGCAGAAGCACTGCTCTCTGCGGAGAACTCAGCTCAGCACTGAGGCTGCCCCCCACAAGCACAGGAAAGGAGAGAGGGTAAGGAATTTTGTAGGACCTGGAGACCTCCGGAGACACCCAAAGACTTACAATGGACACTCCAAGGTCTTTGCCCACGGGGATACAAGGCTGCCAGAAAGCTTTAACCACAGATGTTTGTTGAAACTACCCCTGCCCTCCCTGCTTCCTTATAAAAGGGCACATTTCTTGTGGTTCAGGGCAGACAGCTCTGTTGCTCTCTGCCTGCCTGCACCCAGGTTATTAAGCACACTCCTAGTTGCTTTCACTAAAGCCTGTCGTTTGGTCTCTTGCCTGGTGTTTTGTTAGACCCCTGTGTCCAAGTGGTGACTGGGCTGGGCGCCCGCCTGCCCACCATAGCCATGCACACACACCGAGACTGATCCCCAGGGGTGGCCAGGGCTTCAGAGGACTAGGTGGCTCCTCACTCTAGCAGGTCCCTCCCGGGGGCTCTGTGGCCCTGACTCTGCAGGGTTCTGCTCCATCTTGGCCGCTGAAACAAGGGGCCGCGAGCCCAGGCGCAGAGGTGGCAGGAAAAGACACCAGGACAGACACAATGCCAGTTTATTGCAGTGGGCTGGCTTGGCCCCTCCCACTGGCCCCGAGGTATGCGGCCCTCTGTCCCAGGTCCCTCCAGCAGGCAGGCTGTGGGGTCCCGACATGGGCAAGTGGCCACCTTGTCTGATGCAGCTCCTGGGCCTGGCCTTGCAGACAGACCTCTGCGCCCTCGATGCCATCAGAAAGGGTGAGACCTGAGGGTCTCCCAGGACAGGACCCCCATTCAGCACCCTCCTCCAGTGGGCTCTCGTGGGTCCAGACCTCTCCATGGTGTTGCAGGGAGGGGGAGGTGAGGCAAGGGAGCCCCACCTGTCTTTGTGGGCCCCAGAGCTGGTCCCCAAAGTCCTCATGGTCAGTGATGTGTGCCCTGGCTCCGGTGGTCGGGGCAGAGCCCTCCAGCAGGGCCCTATACGAAGGGGGCCGTGGGGGCCATGGGTGAGGGCACGCAGGCTGTGGTGCAGCTGCACGTGTCCACCTGGGTGTAGGTATGCCGGATGGCCGTGCCGTCAGGACACTGCAAGTTCACGGCCTGCTGGTGGGTCCTGCTCTCCTGGCAGCAACTGCACTGGTGCTGCATAGTCTGGGCCTCCATGGAGTACCTGGGAAGCAGTGTGGCTGATGAGGCGGCCCCTTATCCACCACGGCCCTGGGTGGCTCCCCTCCCACATGCTCAGGGCCCCTTGGGCCTGGCCCTGCCTCTGTGGCCCCTTTCCTGAGCCCACCCCTCCCCTGACCCCGACGGGCCCCACCTGTGGATACCTCTGCCTCTGGACACTGCTCCTAGGCCTCCAGCCCCCCGACTCCCTCCTGCCCCTCTAGCCGCTCCTGCACACAGGGGGCCACAGCTTGGTGCCCAGAGCCAAGGTGCCTGCTGCCCACGTGGCTCTGCCCGGCTGGCAGGGCCCAGCTTAGGGTCTGTGCAGATGGACAAGGGAGGCTCTGCAGGAGCACCCCCTTTCCCACAGCCTGCACACAGGCTGAGGGCCGGGAGGCCAGGCACCCACTTACTTAGACGCTCCAGGGCAGGAGCCCTCGCAGAAGGTGACAGTGACCACAGCCTCACAGCCCTGGTGCCGCAGGACGGTCACATTGGCATGGACTTGGCATGCATCTGGGAAGATGACAGGCAGTGCTGAACCCATGGCCCCTTGCTGAGACCCGGCTGGGTACAGCCCACCCTCCAGGAGGAGCAGCCCCCTTTAACCTGGGGCTCAAGTGGGCTCAGGGTGCCAGGGTCCCACTGCTGCCTAGGGCAGAAAACTGGGCAGCTTCCAGCAGAAACCCCGAGTGGGACTGGACAGGCTGCGTGGGAAAGTGCCTCAGTTTACCCTCTTCCTCCTCACAGGTGTAGCAGCAGCCAGTTCTTCTGAGGATCCCCTGCAGGGCCAAGCAGAGGGAGTGGAGCTAGAGGCAGAACTGGGCCTAGGGTGGGGTCACGGGGCAGGGATTGTGGGGTCTGAGCTCTGCAGGGAACAGGTGGGGCTTCGCTGGGTGGGTCCGGGAAGGGCTGAGCCCCTGGCACACACCCTGCAGAGGGGCGCGTGTGTGCAAGGCGTGGGCTGCGGCATCAGCACAGGGATCCCGCTCTGGGCCTCACACAGGTACTCGGTGCAGTTGTCCCCACGGCTGTCGACCCAGGTCTCGTTGGGCTGAAATGCAAGGCAGAGGGTGGAGCCCGCATGGCATCGGCTCGGGGCCAGCCCCACCAGGCCCCTGGGCAGGGCTCCAGAGTTCCGCCCTCACCTGCACCGTCCGGCCCTCCGGAGTGAGGCAGGCAGTCTGCACGCAGTTCCCACAGCACTGTCCGGCCTCCCTGGAGTGCACAAAGCCCTGGGGGCGCAGGAAGGTTGTCAGGTCTCCGTCAGCCCAGCCTGCCCTCCTGGCCACACCCTAGGGGCCCAGGGCCGTGTCCCCTCCCAAAAGTCCAGCTCAGCCTCCCCTCCCCTCCAGTACTCCCTCTGTCCACTGCTGCCTCCCAGAACCTGACCCGGCCAGGGTGCCCTCTGCCTCCAGGCCGGCTCCACACCCTCCCTCCAGAGAGGCCAAACAGCTGTGTGCACCTGGGGGCAGGGGGTGCACGTGTCCTCCTCACACTGCACGGCTGGCTCCTGGCTGGCTCCGGAGAGGCAGGTGCACGTGTGGCAAGGAGTGACCCCTGGGAAGGTTGTACCAACCTACAGAGGACATGGGGTGGCACCAGGACACTGGATGCTCGGCTGTGCCTGGGCTGAGCACAGGCCCAGTGGATGGGAACGCTTCTGCTGAGCGTGCCCAAGGCTGGCTGAGCCCAGACACGACGTGGGGCCCAGCTCTGCAGCACGCAGCAGGAGGGGAGGCTGCGTCCTGGCCCAGGGCCCGCGGCCTGTCTGCACTTGGACAGAATGTGGAGCCCCGGTGGACACACGGACCGGGCCTCTCACCCCCCGCCCCGCCCTGCCCCACCAGAGGCCCTGCCTGGCGGAGCACTTACCCCGTAGACCATGCCATTGTACTCACACAGCTGTGGCTCTGGAAGGAAAGGGCCGAGCGTGGCAGTGTGGCCAGCACAATCCCTCCTCACCGGGAGCTCCGATGGCCGGGCCCACCCCGCCCCAGCCCAGCCCTCCCAGCTCACGGCAGCGGAAGGTGGGACAGCAGTGGCCTTCCTCGTGGATCAGCTCCTGGCCCGGGGGACAGGTGGGCAGGGCCTGGCGGCAGGTGGTCACGTTGCAGACTGCAGAGATGTGGGGCCTGTCAGGGTGTTGCCTGCTAGCCTGGGACTCCCCAGCCCTGGCTGGACTGGTTTCCAGTGTATTTTCCCTCGGGGGCTGGTGTACTCCGTGCATCACCCCCAGGCCCCAGGTCCCTGGGCTGTCCCTGAGGTCATGAGCCTCACTTTTAGGTGGAAATCAGAAGCAGGTGACCGCCCCATGGTCCAGCAGGACCCGCTGCCTCTTCCTCCTCCCTCCTCTGCCCAGGTGCTCACCACACAGCGTCTCGGGGCAGCAGGGGCTGTTGGCCTGCGGCCTGGTCACGGTCACAAAGCCGTCCTGGTCGCACGGTGGGGCGGGGCCTGGGGCCTCACACCGCACGGGGGTGCACTGCACCGATACGGAGGCCGCATCACACACGCAGGCCTGGCAGCCGCTGACCCATCGCTGGCCGGGCTGGAATAGACAGGGCGGGTTCGAGAGCCTCGGCAGCCCAGCGTGAGGAGGGCAGGATGGGCACCCCAATCCCATGGGGTGCACCCCTCTCCCTTCCCTTCTTAGCCCCCATGGGGCGGGGCAGTGGGGCAGCACCACTCACAAACTTGGGGAGTCCGTCTGGCCCCACGCAAGCTGGAGGGAAGGAAGAGAAACAGTCACAGGTGCCAGGGCCCTGAGGGTGGGGCCAACAGGGCCGAGCCCCCACAGCCCTGGGGAGCTCAGGGCCGAGAGGCTGATGGGGCGGGCTCGGGGCCGGCACATGGAGAATGCGGCTCTCGGGGGCCCTCCAAGTGGCGGCGTGGAGCAGTGGGCTGGGAGCAGGGCAGTGAGAGTCACGGGGCTCAGGGTATCTCCCTGCACGTCAGGGCCCAGCAGGGCCCCAGGCCTCACTGTGGCCACTCCCGCCCCGTCCAGAACAGGGCCCTGTGGTGCAGGTGGCGCTTACGGCATTCCGGCACGCAGATGTCCTTGTGGGAGCTGAAGAGAAGCTGACCCTCAGGGCAGAAGCAGCCCTCGGCCAGCCCCCAACTCAGGGGGCTCTGGTTCCTGCGGGGCCGGAAGAGTGGATCTCTGAGCCAGAACAGGCTGCCTGAGGGTGGCCAGGGTCCTGGGCCAGGCCAAGGGGAGACCGTCCTCTGTGGGCTTGGCTGTGACTGGCCCAGGAGCTGGTGGCCCCCGGTTTGGGCATGCATGCAGTCCTGCCCTCCAGGCCCAGCCTCCCCTCCCCCTCCCCTCCCCCTCCCCACTCCCCATGCAGAGGGGCTCTAGTGCCGAGTACCTGGAGTCACAGGAGGCTGGCTGCACAGGGCCACATGGCTGGTACACCTTGGTGGCTGGGCAGGGGAGCTCTGCTGGCACACAGATGGGTGTCAGGGAGGCACCTAACAGCTGGGAGGCTGCGCCCCAGGGCTACCCTGCTCACCACACAGCCCGCTGGTGGCATTGCGCCAGTCTGTGCACACGCCCCGGGCTCGGCAGAGGGCTGCGTAGGCTGCCAAGCTCTCGCAAAGCACCTCCACGAGGCTGGCTTGGCAGTGGTCTCTGACGCAGCTGCTGAAGAAGGAGTCGGGCGGGATGAAAGTGTGGCACTCGGCGAAGACCCTGGGAGGGGGTCAGGGCTGGGCCTTAGTGCCTGGCAGCAGCCTGGCTGGCAGAGGCACCCAGGCCCACACCAGCCCCTGGAGCAGAGGACTCACGGGCTCAGCAGCAGCTTGCAGAGGGGCCCTGGGTGGCAAGGGGTGGAGGTGGTGGCAGTGGAGACGCTGGGTGCTGGGGGCTGGGGGCTGGCACTCGGGGGCGGGCTGGTTGGTGGCCTGCAGCCCTCTCCGCCGCTGTCAGGCACCTGCCAGGACAGGGCCATGTCCCGGCAGGTGGGTGCTATGGTGCCGGCCGGCAGGCGGCAGTCATCACTCTGGCTGTTGGTGCAGGTGCCTGGGGGAGCGGGGGGTGTTGCTGAGGAATCTGAGAGCCGCGGGCCCTTCGCTCCCGCGTGCACACAGGCCTGTGGCAGCCCTGCCGGGGCGGGGAGGGGCACTCACCACACTGGCCCTCTGTGTTGTGGCTGAAGTGGCTGTAGGACAGCCAGAGCTGGAAGATGCTCCCGGTGAAGGCGATGCTCACGCCCACGGCCGGAATGGCGACGTGCATGCTGGTGGCCGCAGTCACGGAGACGCTCACACCGTTCTTGCTGAAGCCCCCTCTCACTGGCACTTGGTCGAACAGGATCTGGGGCATCCAGGGGACCCATAGCCAGGCAGGCCCAGCACCGTGGAGGCTGCTCTGGGGCTCTGCCTCAGGATGCCCCCAGCTCAGAGTCTCCCTTCCGGGCGTCTGTACCCGTACCCACGCCCCACCCCTGCCCCATGAGCTCACCAGGCTCTCCTCCATCCCGCCAGTGCCAGGGGCAGTGGTGAGGACAATCTCCATGGACTCATAGAGCACTTGGAGGGCACGGGGACAGCCGGCGGCGGGGACAGCGACACCACAGTAGTGGCTGTACATGAGGATACTCAGGTTCCCGTGGCGCGGGCGGATCTCCCTCATGAGGATGTAGGTGCAGTTGCCCAGGAAGGAGTATGTGGTGCCGTCGAATGTGGAGTAGTGCGAGTGCCCCCACCAGCTGCAGGAGCCTGTGGGACACCACAGGCTGGAGGCCCCTTCCTGGCCTCCCATCACGCCGCACCACCACGTTACCTCAGGAGCCACACACACCCTTGGGCCTCAGTTGCCTCATCTATAAAATGGGTGTCATGGCTTCACTGTCATCCTCCCAAATCTATGTCCACCTTGGGCCCGGGAATGTCACTCTGCAAGTGGCAGGGAGGGGCTGTCTGAAGGGCCTAGGCAGCCCTAAACCCAGTGACAGTGTCCTAAGGGGCAGAGAGGGCCAGACACGGAAGGAGGCCACAAGGACGGGCAAGGGCTGGGGAGGCCAGGGCACCCAGCGTCCTTGACTGAGCCCGTCAGGGTGGGCTCAGGCCGGTCGTCAGGACCCAGGAACGGAGCTGCAGAGCCCCTGTCATGGCCTTGCTGCCCAGGCTGGCTCAGTGGGCACTCTGCCCTCCTGTGTGCTCACATTCGCACTCGTGGTGGGGCTGGCAGGGCCGGCTCTCCTCCCACACTTTGACAGGCAGGTGCTTGTTCACGCAGCTCACGTTGGCCACAGGCTCTGGTGGCAACAGGACCACCTGATTGTTGCCCTCACACCTGGCCACTGTGCAGTTGTCCAGTGTCCAGGTCTCGTTCACCTGGATGGGGAGAGGTGGGTGCTCCCCTGGGTGTTCATGCGGCCCAGCCCGTGCCCCAGCCCACCCCACCTGCAGCGCAAGAGCCCCATGACCCTGAGCTGCTGGCTGTGACCCCATCTGGCGTGCATTCCCCTGACTGCAGTTACCAGGGAGGGTGACCCAGCCGGGCCAAGGGCCTGGGCAGGGTACGTGGGCATCGGCAGCCCTGGCCGGCTCAGACCATGCCCACAGCAGGGGGAGGTGGAGGGACAACGAGGCCCACCTGTCGGGGAGGGACGGCGTTGTCACAGCCAGGGGGTGGGGAGGGTGTCGACACAGGGACGGAAGACACCGGTGGAGAGGATGTGGGACAGGCACCCTGGAAGCGGTCAATGTCACAGTGCTGGTTGCAGATGGCAGAGAAGTGGCACCCAGCTCTGTCAGTCTTATTATAGATGACATCCCCTGTGCAGGAGAAAGCTATTGGAGGACCCAGCCACAGCCCAGGGAACAGGTAGGCCAGTGGCTGGGACGGCAGTGAGGCGCACAAGGCTGACAGATGGGGTAGAGATGCAGGAGGACGGGGCATAGCAGGGCAGTGCAGGGCCGCCTACTCACCTGGTGAAAACAGCTGTCCAAACACTCGGCAGAAGCAGGGCGACGGAGAGGCAATGGGGCTGAGTGTGGGGAGACTGGAGGAGGGAGCCACAGACGCACTGAGGGTCAGCAGGCTGCTGGTGGGGGGCGCTGGGCTGGGGACAGTCCTTGGGGTGGAGGAAGGAGGCACGAAGGAGCGGCTGGCTGTGGGCGAGGTGGCCCTGGTCGTCAGCGCTGTGGTGCTCTGGGCAGGCAGTGGGGCAGTGCTGGATCTGCTGGCCGTGGGCGAGGTGCCCATGGGCAAAGTGGCTGCGGTGGTCAGGACTGCACTGGTGCCTGGGAACCCCGAAGTACTGCGGAGGTGGGCGGTTGCAGGTCTTGTTGGGGAAGGGCTAGGTGGAGCTGGCCCAGGGGTGGTGGCTGGGGTCACAGGAGTCCACAGCCTCGACGTGTGGGGAAGGCGGGTGGTGGACGCTGGCGGCACAGAAAGACTCTGGGGGATTGTGGGGAGGCTGGCGCTAGTGCGGGTGGTGGTCCCTGTGGAGAGTCCTGGCTGTGTCCATCCTCTGGTGCCCAAGGTGGCAGGGGCCGTGGTATGCGGAACAGACGATGGCGTGGAGGCAGTGGACAGGGTGCCAGGGCAGTGGCTACGGTCGCAGCAGAGCACGCGCACATTGTAGTTGAAGCACATGGTAAAGGTGCCCGTCTGGTCCTCGTTCCTGCACACCAGGCCAACATGCAGGCTACAGGCCACCACCTGCCCGATCTGGTCAATGCTCACCTCAGGGTAGTTCTCTGCCCGACACTCAATCTTCTCCGGAGCTGGGCACAGATTGCCCCCAGCAGCCTTGATATTTTCGTAGGTCTCCATGTCCCCACCAGGGATCCCTGATGTGGGAAAGTCCACGTCGAACCACTCTGTCCACTGGCACCGGGGCTGGCAGCGGGTCGTGCCCTGGCTGGTAGTGGCCTCGGTCGTGGTGCCCGCGGGCGTCTGTGTCCTGCCTGTGCTCACCTCGGTGTGGGGTGTGGATGGGCGCAGCGTGTGTGTCGTTTGCACCAGGCTTGTGGTCAAAGGTGCCGTGGACA
>NW_004955476.1:11033733-11068976 GCF_000276665.1 Chinchilla lanigera
AGTGGTGGCCGTCCCTTGTGTAGTGGTGTGTGCTGTGGTGGTTGCTGACCCCGTGGTGGTGCTGGGTGTCATCAGTCTGGTGGTGGCTGTCTCCTGAGTGGTGGCCGTTGGTGTGGTGGTGGCAGGGCGCCTGCAGTGGCTGAGGTCGTTGCAGCACAGCACGCGGATCCTGTAGTTGTAGCACATGCGGAACACACCCTCCTGCTCCTTGTTGTAGCACACAAGGCCGAAGCTGAGGTTGCAGTGCACTAGCTGTCCCAGCTCCTCGGGGGTCTGTGAGAGGTAGTTCTGAGCCCGGCACTCGATGTCCTGAGGCTGTGGGCAGAGGGTGCCCCCTGCAGCCCTGATCCTGTCGTAGGTCTCCACGTCGCCCCCGGCCCTGTCGGATGTGGGGTAGTCCACGTCGAACCACTCTGTCCACTGGCACCGGGGCTGGCAGCGGGTGGTCCTGGGAGCCAGGGTGCTGGTGATCCCATGCGTTTTTAATGATGCTGATGAGGGTGAGGTCTCAGTCTGCAAGCTGAGCTCTGAGGTTGGGGACATGCTGGGGCCTGTGGCTGTGGTCATCTCCCAGGTAGAGGGGGTCAGGGTAGGGCTGGATAGGGTCCTGGCCGTTGAGGTATTGGGTGCTGGGTAGGAGCCACAGGGCCTATGATCACAACACAGGACCCGCAGCTCATAATTGTGGCAGAGTGGGGGGCTCTGCTCACTGTTGAGGCAGATCAGTCCCCAGGCTGGCTCACAGTCCACCTTCTGGCCAAGCTCTTCCAGGGACAACCCTGGGAACAGTTCTGCGCGGCACTCAATGTTGGCAGGTGTCTGGCACACGGGGTAGCCCTTCTTCCTTAGTATTTCCAGGGTCTCGAAGTCCCCGCCTCCCATGCCAGTCTCTGGTTGACCCCCATCGAGCCATGGAGACCAGTGGCAGACCTCTCGGATACACACAGTTGACACGGTGTTCATGGAGCCTGCATGGGTTGGGAGAGGCCACTTAGGCTTCTCTGGCCTGAGCCACACCCCAGAAGGAGAGGGAGGGAGGACACTTGCCCTAGGGCTGGCCTAAGTCTTGATTGGCCTGCTTCTGCCTGGAAGACCAGGCCTAGCTGCAGTCTGCAGAGCACAGCTGGATGCTGGGGCTGTGCTGTGGGCAAGAATGTGTCTGGGGAGGCTTTAGGGCCTCAGCACAGCCCCCCAGTCACTGTGCTGGGGGAACTCTGATACAGGTTGGACAGTGGACAGCTGCACAGTGGGGTGGGACTAGGTGAACCCAGGCACCTGCTCCAAGTGTCCCCTGCATCTTCCCTTTCCCAGATGTGGCCACGCCTCCCCAGGGTGTGCGCCTGTGTACCTGTTGTGGAGAGGGCTGCGGAGGTGGTGGTGAAGGTGAACGGCAGTGTGGACAGGGTTCCGGCACACTCCGTGACCCTGCGGATCAAGGTCCCGTTGTCTCCGCAGGTAGCAGTTAAGCAGGCGCCCAAGCCATCAGTGGTGTTGTAGATGACATCCCCGTAGCTATAGGTCCGGTCCTCATAGGTACATGTGCAGGCTGGGTACAGCAGGGACCAGTTCACTCAGGGCCTCCTAGTCCCAGCCCCCTGCCCCAGCCTCCGGCCCCTCCTTACCCTCAAGGCTGTGAGCACATTGGAGGCCACCCGGGGTACAGCGACTGCAGGGAGAAGACACTGAGGGCCTGTGCAGCCCAGCCCCACCCTGCCACCCGGCTGCCTGCCCACCTCTCACCAGCGCTGGCAGTTCTCAGCTGTGGGGACCTGTGCGTCGATGTCATAATAGTTTCCATCCTCATCATAGCAGCCGCACTGGGCCACACACTTCATCCGGTCCTCACTGAAGAAGGGCTGGCTGGGTGGGCACTTGGGGTAGCAGCCTGGGGTGGGGTAGGGGCTCACTGGGCCTTAAGCCTTCTTGGGACAGGACTGGGGTGCCCAGGGACACCTCCCTACCCCACAGCAGGGACATCTCCCTAGGTGCACCCTCACCTTCAAGGCCAGGCAGGTCCACCAGACAGCGGCCGCTGGGGTTCCGGCAGGTGCGCAGGCAGGGCGCCCCGCAGGGCTGGTAGTGCCACTCGCACTCCCCAGAGGGGTTGTAGTAGTCACAGAAGAGTGCTGGGCAGAGGGCAGAGACTCAGTGGGTACCTGTCAGGCCTCTTCACCAGCGTTCACCCAGAGGCTCTTTCCCCACACTTGGACCCCCCTACCTTGGGCATCCACCATCCAAGTACCCACCCTGGGCCCCCCTTGTTTGGTATCTGCCTTCTGGACTACACAGGTCTACATCTGCACATGCACAGCGCACACATATGTGCAGGCACACATGCTAGTGTCTGAGTGTGGCCGTGTGCCTGTCAGCCTTAGGCCCACCTGGCCCTTCAGCACCACGGACAGAGCCCCACTCACGACAGATGTCAGGAGTCCTCCAGGACACGCACACACCCACGTCGTGGCAGGCCTGGGCGTAGGCAGCCACGGCGGTGCAGAAGCACTCGCAGTCACCCCCCGAGTCACAGGCGCAGGCGTCACGCACACAGGCCTCGTAGTACTTGGTGGAGTCGACCTGGAGTAGGGGTGGAGGTGTGGCTCAGGAAGAAGCAGTGTCCACCCAGTCAGGGCTGCCAGGCCTGAGTGGTCCCCAGCACAGCTGTAGGTCAAACCCCCACACTGGTGGCCTGAGGTCCCTGATCCCAGGGCTGTGGGTGACTCTGTCTTGAGCAGAAGCTGTCCCCAGCACCACCACTCCAGCTCACAGGGGTCCTTGTCCACCTATCCACCTGCCTGGGGTCCACCTGCCCAGATGCTCACCTGTCTGCCTGTCTGCTTGGCCAGCTCTCTGCCTGTCCACCTCTCTTCTTGTTTGCTTGCCCACCTGCCTGTCCTTCCACCTGCCCACTTATCTACCTGCTTGCCTGCCTGCCTACTCACCTGTCCACCTGCCAACTTGTTCACCTGCTTATCCACCTCTCTATCCACCTCTTTCCATCTGCCCCCCTTCCACTGTCCACCTGTCCACCTGCCCACCTGCTCACCTGTGAACCTTTACTTGCTCCTTGGATTCTCTTATCACTGAGTCTTATTGTGTGGGATACAGGCTGCCACTGGCCCGGTCACTGCGCCCTGGTCATCCCATACCTGTGCTTGATGCACTGTGTGCCTGCACACCAACGTCTGTCCCACTCCACCTTCCATTGGCTGAGTCCTCTTCTGCTCCCCATTGGAGAGCAGAACCCCTCGGTGCAGAACCCCTGCCCACCACCCGGAGCCTTGCTTCTGAAGGTGAGGCCCCTGCCAGATCCATCCCTGTCCACAGCAGCAAACCTGCCATGCCGGACCTGCCCTGTCACGGGCCCCAGCAGGCATTCTCTGGGGAAGTGCTGGAAGCCTGACTGCCATACCCCACACCTCTCCAACACGGGTGGCCACCTGTCTGTCTTGGTGAGCAAGGAGAGCCCTGGCCCAGGCTGCTCCTGGGTGACAGAACTCAGAGGGCACTCCATTCTCACTTCTGCCACATGGCAGAGGAACATGAAGCTGAGGACAACTGTCAGCCTGCAAGGGACCTTCTCAGACAGTGGTTAGGACAGCCGCTGGGGGTTGGCCACCTGCTCCAGGGGACGTGTGTGGAGAGAGATGGGCTCACAGCACAGGCAAAGCAGCGTGAGCACCAACTGCACCTTCATGAGATGCCCCTCTCATCAGTGTCCGAGGTCCTGGCTAGAAAGACATGCCCCTGAGTGGACCCTCGAGTCTTTGCTAAGGTTCAGGACATGGCTTTTGGAAGCCTCCCGCACAGGCTGATTACCACTTCCCCATTGAGTGGTAAGTCAATGGGAGCCCCATTGACTTTCTGTCCATGCTGTAGGGTCATAAGGTCAGCTCTGTGCCAGGGACAGAGGCCCAGACCCAGCCTCCCTGGGAGCAGGAGGCAACTGCCAACCCCACTGAACCTGCCTGCCAAGCTGGAGCCCTGAGCCTCTCTGGGCCCCACCTGGGAGCGGCAGGTGGCGAAGGTAGCACTGTTGATGATGCTGCACTGCCTCTGGGCCCAGGACTTGCGGTACGGGTTGGCCGTGCAGGGGTCCTTGGGCGCCGTGGCATCCGGGCAGGTGGGTGACAACTTCCAGCTGTTTCCGAACTCCAGCGCATCACTCACCACAGCCTGGCTGCGTGTGGTCAGGTCATTGATGGCGTTGTCATCGAAGTTCCCGCACAGGCCACAGACCCTGCCCTAAAGGTGGAGGGAGACATGGAACCAAGCAGCTGGGGGTGGGCCTTCAGAGCCTGGCCAGGAGCAGCACCCTGTGAACTTCCGGGGGGCAGGGGTGAAGGGGTGCTGGCCAAGCACGTGGGCAGGTCCTGCCCCTTGGAGAGCCCTTTGCTACTGTGAGGTCAGTGGGCAGAGCCGGCTCCCTGTGCAGGGCTCCCATGCTCCCTTTGGCCAGCTCGGGCTCGACACCACCTCTCAGACCCTGCCACGTGTGCGGCCTGCCTGTCGGGGCTTTTCCAAGTGAGGACAGAGCAGGGTCCCCCCGGTTGGGCTCACCTTGTAACTCTGTGGCAGCCGGAGGAACACACTAGTCTTCCGGTCCCAGGACACCGCCATCCCACTGCGGGTCTCGATGACCAAGAAGATGCCCATGTAGCGGACCTTGTAGGGCAGGTCGCCACCTGGCCCCCTTTCCACCACCTTGAAGCCCCCTTCGTGGAGGATCAGCTCATAGCTCTGTGGGTGGAGGCACACAGAGGCTGGAGGAGCTGGGATCCAGAGACACCCCCTGGGGGCTCAGGGCTTGTGGTGTGGGGTGTGGCCAGAGGCAGGCAGGATGTGCTGGGAGCTGGGGAGACCTTGTGCTGTAGGGGAGCCCCCAGGGCTCGCCTCACCCAGCCCTCTCTGTGGGGGCAGCCCCCCAGCCAGCTGTTCTGCTTCTGCCACTGTGAACCCTGCCTCCTGTGGCTGGACTCGGGTGCCATAAACATGGTGAGGTGGACTGTGGCCCAAAGGGTCTGTCTGCTCAGCTAAGCTCAGGGCCTGAAGATGTGACCGTGGGAAAAGTGGGACCATCCTGAATGACCTGGGCAGCCTTAAACCCAGTGACAGGAAGAGGGCCAGACGCAGAGGAGGCAACCACAGGAGACAGGCAGGGGGCGGAGGGGTGTGACCACAGGCTGATGCCTGGAGCCCCTGACTGAGCCTGTTGGATATGGCTGGACACCAGGTCTTGGGGAGAAGACTCCTGGAGGCCCCGTGGCTGGAGGGAGAGGGGTGCCCACGCCACATGTGCTTCCCACCTCCAGGAAGATCTTGATGGCCTTGGAGCAGGTGGTCCCAGTCGTTCCACAGGGGACGTTCTCAGTGACGATGCGGAAGGTCCCTTTGGCATTGGCAGTGCCTCCACAGTAGTCCTGGAGCAGGAAGAGACAAGGCAGTGTTGTCACCGGCAGAGGGAGCCCGCCTGAGGTGGGAGTTGGGCGAGGGGCCACGCACCTGGGCCAGCATGTACTCGCAGCTGCCTTCGAAACTGTAGCGCTCGCCATCGAAGGTGATGAAGTGGCCGTCCCCGTAGGCCACACAAGTGCCCAGGCAGGGCTGGCTGCTGCACTCCCAGTGGCGGTTCCTGCAGGTGCTGGGGGAGGCTGTCATGGTCACCTTCCCAGACCCCTATGCTGCCTGCCACATCGGGCTGAGGGCCAGCCCCAGGCCACACCGCGTCCCTAGGGTGCCTCCCTGCTCGACCCCCGCAGCCCGAGACACACCAGGTATTGCAGCCGACGCGGATGATCTCCCCAGGCCGGTAGCTGGCCTCGTTGTGCACGCAGGGACAATCTTCCTCAGCAACGCAGCCCCCGCTCCCGTCAGACACCAGCCCCGGGGGACACACGCAGCCCGAGACACAGTGTGTGCTGAACTGTGGGATACGGTTGATCAGGACTGGGAGCATGGCCCTCCTGCTCGCTACCCCAGCGTCCTAGACCCCGAGCCAGGGGACCCCGCCCATCCTGGGGGTGCCAGGCGGAGGCCAGTGAGGCAAGAAGCACTGGGGTCAGGGAGCCCCACAGTCACCATGTCCAGCAGCACGGGGCCCCCAGGGCCCAGGAGCTGGGAGGCTGTACCCCTTCACCCTCTGAGCTTCACCCTCACAGCTGGCGCTGTGACCGTGCCTGGCACTCACACATTCCACATCCAGGGAGTGGCAGCTTCGGAGGCACTCGGCCCCGGGAGTGCCGGCTGAGGTGTTGCTGCAGTCAAGGTACACCATGGGTGCCGCACACCCTGGGGAAGGGGCAGGAGCACATGGCAGGCCAGTGGAGATGGCAGGTCTGGCCCGCACCCAGCCCAGCACCACAGCCCGGGCACCCTGCCACCCTGGCCGTGCCTGGCAGGTGAAGATACCTGGGCTCCTCTGCAGCAGGGCTCCCAGGCAGCTCAGCTTCCCACTCACACAAGAGCTAAAAAAGAGGGCCCACTGCACTGCACCCAGTGTCCCCAGGCTCCCCAGCATCCCAGCCTATCACCCCCCTCCAGGCCAGGGCACTGTTGCTTCTGGGCCTCTGCCAGCACAAGTCCAGCGCAAGTCCTGGTGGCAGGAGGCAGGTGGACCTGGGCTGTGGTGTGGCTCTTAGCTCAGGCTGCCCAGGGAGCTGCAACGTCCCCCAAGACCAGGTGCTGAGGGCATGGCCTCACTGGGGTGCTGCTGGGGGGACTGTCCGGAGGAGGGCCAGCAGAGGAAGTAGGTCTGGAGGCCTTCAGAGGGTATGGGCCCAGACCCTCCCCTGCTTTCCTGCCATGAGGCGAGCAGTTTTGCAACCATGTTCTACGGTGGACTGGAACCTCCAAAGTGGGCCCCCCTTGAGGCCTGGGTGGGACAGAGGCAGGGGCAAGCCTGCTGGGCAGCTGAGAGCTGGGGCAGAAGCCCTGGAGGGGCCCACCCACCTCCACCCCTCCATGGCCCCAGGACCGAAGAGCAACTTCAGGCCTCCTCCTGAGGTCTGCTGCCACCGTGTGCCCACCCAGTGTGCCCCCCAGGCCTGAAAGCCCTGGTGGGGCCCAGAAGCCTCTGGTGCAGATCTGCCTCAGAGACCCCATTGGCTGGGATGGGAGGCCAGGAGGGTGGCCTGGAGCCCTGGTCCTCCTTACCACACCACACCGTCGTCCTGCACGACCTCCCCAGGCGCCACCACGCTGCCGTGGAAGTAGCAGGGGCACTCGTGGGCCGGCACACACACGCCCGCCTCATCCAGGAAGGTGCCTGCAGGGCATGTGCAGCCGTCCACGGGCACAAAGGACACACCGCAGGTGACGTCAGCCTCGCTCAGGCCGCGGCAGGTGGGCTGGCAGGTGTCCACCACATACACGTAGCTCTGAGACTTGGGGCAGCTGCTCATGTACTTGGCTGCAGGGCAGGGCAGAGAGTGATGTCGGCAGCAAGGCTCTGCAGTACCAGGCTGAGAGTGGGGCACCACAGCTGCTGCCCACCAGGGCCCGTGTCCTCACCCCACCCGGGATGCCCCCAGCCCAGCCCACGGGGCACTCACTGCAGACGCCGTCCCGCCAGCCGCGGAGCAGCACGCCCTTGGCGGCGCAGGCCTGCACGTAGGAGGACAGGGCGGCGCACAGGCAGTCCTCGCTCTTCTCGCAGTTGCACGTGTCGAACATGCAGTTCTGGGGGTGGCGGAGGGTCAGGACCCAGCCCGTCCCCCAGGACCACCCACCCCATCACACCCCCGCCAGACGGAAAGCTCGGGAATGCTGGCCCCGGTGGCTGAGCTTGCTATAAGGGCACAGCGGGGTCTGAGCCGCTGACGACACAGACGCAGGTGGTCACCCAGTGCCGCCCCTCTGTGGTCAAACTCCAGGGCTCCCCACGTGTGCACCGCCAGGCCCTCACCGAATGGAAGGGCTCGGGGTTCACAGTGGAGTGGCAGGCGGAGAAGGCTCCAGCAGGGTCCAGCAGCAGGGAGCACCAGTGCTGGGCGTAGTTCTCTGGGGAGGGACACAGCGCTGCCCTCCTGCCCTCAAGCACCCCCGCCCCCTTCGGGAACTGGGGCGCATGGTGGGCCGCCACACCAGGGCCCGCTCCTCCTTCACCCTGGCCCAGGAGAGAGGGTACCATTCTCCACGCTGAGCGAGCAGGGGTCCTCGAAGCTGTTCTTGGCATTGGGGCAGGAGGCCTGGGTCTTCCAGGTGTTGGCGAAGGCGGCGCCTGTGCCCTCCACCACCCCGCTCAGGGCCGTGAAGTCGTCGGCCTGGTTCTGGTTGAAGTTCCCACACAGGCCTGGGCCAGACCAGGGCCATCAGTGGCCTCCCGTCTGGCTGCCATGTCCAAGCCTGACGCCCTTCCCGACACCACCCAGGTCTGCTCCAGAGCCACCCACAGGTGAGCCTGGGTCCCACTATGCGGTCTGGTCGCCCCCCTACGTCAGCTGTCCTGGGCCTCCCTGTCCCTGTCCACCCCTCGCCCTCCAGCCCTGCCCTGGAGCTGGCAGGCCTCACCGCACATCTGGCCGTGGTACGAGGGGTCCAGTGTAACATGCACCTGCATGGTGGGCACTAGCTGCACCTGCAGCTGCAGGCCAAGCCCTGTCTGCACCAGGACGAAGAAGGATGAGGGCTTGAAGATGGTGATGTTGGCTGTGGAAGAGAACACAGGGCTACAGAGGACAGCAGTCACCCCACCAGACCCAAGCAACCGTGGGCTGGAGTGACCACGCCGGACACGGCAACCAGGGCCACATACACGTAGCTCTGACGTCCCATTTCTCAACTAAGCAGCCAGCCACTAGGATACTCCAGAACTGCCTGAGATCACCAAGAACCTGCCAGGGACCAAGTCGAACCCAGGGGGCTCTAGGGGCCACATGCCTTCCCTGGAGGTGTCACCTGGCTGGCAGGCGCCACATACCTGCTGACACAGGCAGCTGGGTGTAGATGGAGTTCATGAACACAGCTCCACTGGCCTGGACACGGATGGCCTGAGGAGCAGAGGGCCAGCGGGGGCTCAGCGCCTGTCCACTCAGGAGGGCCAGTGGGAGGCCGACTAGGCCTGCCCTGAAAGGGGTCCTGGGACTGTCCCAGGAAGGGGCTGCCCTTGCCGCAGGCTCCCCACCTCTGCCCCTTCCAGCCCTGTGGCACGGGAGGCAGGGGACCCTCACCGTGTCCCCGCCGCTGAGGCTGAGCGTCACCGCCTTGAGGCAGTTCTCGGTGTCGGTCAGGCCGCACTTCCGCAGCTCGGCCAGCACGGTGAAGGTGCTGTCTGCACATCTCTGTTAGGAAACCAGGCCTCAAGGCTGACTGCAGGGTAGGTGCGACCCCCAGGAGGCGGCCAGTCCCCGGGTCTGGGCTTCCCTCTCAGCACCAGCCTGTCCACCAATGGCCGCCAGGGGACCCTTACCTTAGACAGGACATAGCTGCAGTCACCGTGTACGTCATACATCTTCTCGTCGTAGGTGGAGATGTGGGACCCACCTCGCACAGAGCAGGAGCCCGGGCACCGCCGCTCCTGGCACTGCCACAGACCTCCGGAGCAGGTGCTGTGGGGAGAGCGTGAGCAGGCGGTGCAGGAGCAGGCGCCCCCGCCCGTGCAGCCCGTGAGCGCGGGGCCCTACCAGGAGCTGCAGCTGGTGTTGAAGGAGGTCCCAGGGGCAAAGGCGTGGCCGCCGTGGGTGCAGGGGCACTGAGCCAGCGGCAGGCAGCCGGCATGTGTGACGTCATCCAGCACCGTGCCTGAGCAGGAACAGGTGGTGAGCCTGGGTGAGGGCCTGGGCACCGGCCGCCTGTCCAGCACGCAGGGACCTCGCCTTGGGAGGCTCCAGCTATGGCCCTGCCCTGCCGGGGCTCAGTGTCAGGGTGAGCACTATGCTCTGCTGGCCTGGTCCCCACTGGTCCCAGGGCTGTGCTACCTCTCTGCCTTTCTCAGGAAGCACACCTCTGCTTCCTATGGTCAGTGTCCACCCGCCCTGGGCCCTTGGGAGGGACCCCCTCCTGGGCGGGGTCAGGGCTGGAGGTGGGGCACAGGGCACGGGGCCTGCCTGGGGGGCAGAAGCAGCCGTCCACGCAGTGGTCCTCGCACAGCTGGGAGCGCTGGGGGTTGGAGCAGGTGTCAGTACAGGGCGAGCCGCACTCCTGGTGCTGCATGCCAGCCGAGCACGTCTGGGCTGTGGGGGGAAGCAGCGCTAAGCCTGGACACAGTCCCACCCTGAAGACCTGGTGTCACACCCACCGCAGTCACACTCCCCCATGACCCCAAGGACACCAAGGCCAGCATTCGGCTCAGCTCCCTCCTGCCCACTCGAGGCTGCGGCCGTCCTGGGAGGCTCTGGCTGACCCCTGCTCACAGAGCGTGGGGGCCCCTCGGCCCCCAGACCCTCCAGGCTGGAGCCTTCCTCTTGGCTCCTCACACGTCCTTTCCTCACTCACTCTCGTTACGGCCCCTGAGTTCCCCTGAGCCTGTCTTCCCAGCCACACGCCAGGCCCCCCTGTGACCCTGGCATGGGCCCTGTGGGGCACTCACGGCAAAGGTTAGGGCCCCTCCAGTTCTGAGGCTGGCCCCCACTGTGGGCGCACTGGCGAGAGTACTCAGCAAAGGTGGCACAGGGGCACGTGGGACAGCGGCACAGGTCCTGGACACAGGCAGCCACGTACACACTGGCGTCCACCAGCCCACTGCACTCGGAGAAGGCTGGGCCAAGCAGGATGCGGCGACAAAAGTCCTCCTGGGGACACAAGAAGGCTGGCACCCTCTGATCCCCAGGCAGAATGGCCATGTGCTTGTGTGGGGACCCTGCCCCTCACAGACCAGGCCAGAGAGCCCCTTCTTCACCTCAAGGTTCCATCACCCACCCATCCATCCACCCACTCATCCATCATCCACAAACAACCCACTCATCCATCTATCCATCCATCCACACAACCACCCACCCACACGTATATCCACATACCCACACACATACCCACCACCATCTATTCACCCATCCATCTATCCACCCACTCACCCACCCACCTACCCCTCATCCACATATCCACACATCCATCTACACACCCACCCACCCACACATCCGCACATCCGTCTACACACCCACACACCCACACACCCACACATCCACACGTCCATCTACACACCCACACACCCACACATCCATCTACACACCCACACACCCACACATCCATCTACATACCCACACATCCACACACCCATACATCCATCTACACACCCATCCACACACCCACACATCCGCACATCC
The DNA here is from genome assembly GCF_000276665.1 of Chinchilla lanigera. Classification (NCBI taxonomy): domain Eukaryota; kingdom Metazoa; phylum Chordata; class Mammalia; order Rodentia; family Chinchillidae; genus Chinchilla; species Chinchilla lanigera. Next base: position 11,044,986 of record NW_004955476.1, read on the forward strand.
ATCTACACACCCACCCACACATCCACACACCCATCTACACACCCACACACCCACACATCCGTCTACATACCCACCCACCCACACATCCACACATCCATTTACACACCCACCCACACATCCATGCATCCATCTACACACCCACACATCCACACACCCGTCTACACACCCACCCACCCACACATCCATACATCCACACATCCATCTATACACCCACCCACACATCCACGCATCCATCTACACACCCGCACACCCACACATCCACACACCCATCTACACACCCACCTGCCCATCCCGGTGCACGTGTGCTGCATGTGCAGTTGCTGCACACTCAGAGCATGGCTTCCCGGTGTGCAAGGTGCAGCTCTCCACAGAGCATCTCACTCCCCAAGCTGCCCTCCTCAGCCTGGCCCCAGGGTGCAGGGCTCAGTCCTCAGTGACACTGGGACAGAGAGCCTTCCTGTCTGCTCACTCGAGGGCCTCTCTCAGGCCTCAGCTCGACTGTCCTCTGCCCCACATCATCCACCCACAGGCCTTCTGCTGACCCCACACCCAGAGAAGGTGCTCACCCTGTCCGTGCAGTTGTCAGGAGGCGAGGGCAATGGGTCCTGGCACTGCTCCGTGGGACCATCCAGCTTCTGCAGGTTCCCAAACTGGAGAGGGCTGAGCCTGGTGTCTGCCCAGGAGAACACTGCGTGTGGGAGGCTCTCCAGCTTCCCCAGACTGGGCCCCGCCCCCGCCCAGCAGTGTCCCTCCCGGCTCACTGCACCACGGCCCACTCTGCCCACAGCCTCCTACACTCAGCCCTGGCCCAGGCCACTCACTGTGCGCGTAGAACTCGCTGGCCTCCGGGAGCCCGTTGAAGTCTCCACACAGCCCGCAGGTCTGGTTGGCGTACTTGGGGTCCAGCTCCAGCTGGGGGCAGGCAGGTGGCTCCAGCCTCAGGCCTCTGCCCTGGCTCCACAGTCCCCTACCCTGAGGCTGGAGGCTCTCTCCCACCCTGTGGGGCCCATGGCGCCAGGCATCCTCACCAGAGCACTGTCCTCTCCATTCCACAGGAAGGTCAGGACCAGCCGGACACTGACCTTCACGTAGTCACTGTTCTGCTCCACCAGGAGGCCGGCACGGCTGTAGGGCAGGTCCTCCCTGGGGGAGGGCAAGGTCAGGCCTGTGCTGCCCCACAACTCTGGCCCCACCGCTCTGGGAAGAAGGCTGGGCCTGCTCACCGCTGCCCGTCCACCAGGACGGAGCCGTTGGACAGCTCCAGCACCAGCCCCTGGGCCTTGAGCACAGTGTGGGTGATGGTGGACCTGGAGCCCACGAGGCCTCGGCGCAGCTGCACGTTGAAGTCCTCGTAGGCGGCGCCACAGTGCGCGGAGAACACGTAGTTGCAGAGGCCGGGGAAGCGGAAGACGGCGCCGTCGAAGGTCTTGTAGTGGAAGTCGCCCCAGGTGCTGCAGACGCGCCCCGTGTGTGCGGGGTTCGGGGCTGTGGGGAGCCGGGAAACGGGCCACTGATAGGCACCCTGCCCTGTGCCCAGCTCCCCCACAGCCCCGGGCTGCCACCCGAGACCAGGTGCCCCATTGCTCTGCCATGCTCCCCCAGCACTTGGATCCCCAAAGACCAGCCCACCCCTGGCCTTCCCATGGGCCCCACAGTTGTCAGCAGATTCCACCAGCAGGGCACTGCCCTGCCCAGGGCCACCCTGTGCCCACAGATACCAGCCTCACCCCCAGCCCAGCAGAGCCCTGCCCCGCTGGCAGTGGCTACCTCCTACTTACGGCTCACATTGGGGAAGATGGCGAGGGGTGGGATGAAGGTCAGGCGCCGGGTGGACGAGGATGTGGGATTGGCTGCGGGCAGGACCGGGTCACACTGGGGACGTGGCTGGGGACACCCTTCTCCAACCTCACCCTCTGCAATGCCCACTCTGAAACCACTGGGGCCCAGGACACAAGACACGGCTGTCCGGCTCCTCTCAGTCCCTGCCGGGCCCTCTTGGGCCCTCCCTATCTGCCAGCCCACTCTGACCCACAAGCTTACAGGGGACCTGCAAGATCTGCCCTGCACCTCCATCTCCCTGGGAGCCCCAACCCCTCTGGCACCCAGCCCCGTCCCCAAGCAGAGGCCCGGGAAGGTCTTGCTGTGACACGCGCCCGCCTTGTCGCGTCAGGAGCCCCCAGCCGGCCTGCATACCACCATCCACCCTGACACCACTTGCAGCGGGCTCCGTGCGCCCTGGGCTCAGCTCCACAGGGGTCTGGGTCTCTGCAGGGAAAGGATGGGAGTCAGCAAGGGCTGAGACACGCGGCCACTGACCATGACCACCGTCACAATGTGAGGCATGTGGTAGGCTCTGGCCTGAGGCTGAGACTCCTCCCAGAGCTTCGGAAGCCCAAAGGGGACCTGACATGTCAACCCCACCTGCCCTCCTGGTCCGCACATGTGGGCAGCCACCTCATCCCCCCGAGGGACAGGGAAGAGGTCCCCACCACTCAAGGAAGACAATGGAATCAGGAAGCAGCTTGGTCCCAGAACGCAGCTGCCCAGGGGGTTCAGCCCCCACCCTCTGTCCCTCAGAGGACAAAGGCCAGCTTTGTTGGAGGGACACGGTGGGAGGTTTCCAGGAATGACTTAGCAGAAACCCGAGATCAGAACCAGTCCAGAACTGGAACCAGGAGTCAGGCAGGTGGCACGAGGCATCAGCATGGGGAGCACACCCAGGGTGGTCTCCCCTCCGCCAGCCTGGCCGCAGCCGAAAGAGGCAGCACCAGCCCACAGCTGAAGGACTGCGCCCCTGCAGCGCCTGCTGCTCCACGAGGGGCCGCGGCTCTGGCTGGGACTCGGGCCGGAGTGCAGGCTGCTCCCAAGCACCATGCAGCCCGCTTCCTGTTTGCTTTCCCACCGTGGCCGGCTGACATTTGGAAACCGCAGGCCGTTCATCCCTCCTCTCCAGCCCCGCTTGACTGCGTTTCCCAGAGGCATGGCTGCACCTCTGTCCCCCGACCCTGGGCCTGCAGCCTCCGCCCCAGCCCTGAGGACGCTAACCAGATCTGGGTCTTGCAGGCTCAGCGGCCCGACACCGTCCTCTCTGCCCAGGACCTCCGCCCCAGCCCTGAGGACCCTAACCAGATCTGGGTCTTGCAGGCTCAGTGGCCCGACACTCTCTGCCCAGGACCCCTAGTCAGAGTCAGCCCTCCGCACCCCAGCCCGGCCCCACCCCCTCCACCACACCCTGCGTGTTCTAGAGACACCGAGGGCGCCGTGTGGCCGGTCTCACCACCCAGGCGGTGCTCACAGCTCATCGCTCCCCCCAGGACCTCAAGTGGCCCGGCCCAGGCCACACGGCCTGCAATAGCCTGGAAGTGGGGGAGCATGGCTGAGCCCCACAAGCCAGCGTCCAGGCTGAGCAGTAGGCTGGGGATGATACCTCTCACCACACCTTCACAAACGGAGGGCTCTCGGGCCTGGTCCCCACCTGTCCAGCCCAAGCTCAGTAGGGAGCAAAGCTCAGAGTGGCCGTGGCCTCGGCCAGCCAGCCTCACCCGGCTCAGGCCGAGGCGGCCACTCCTTCCCAGCTAACAGTAAGCATTCCGAGGGGTAGGGTGGATGCGGCTCTCCTGGGAGCAGACTGAGGCAGCGGCCCTGCTCACAAGGGCCATGCAGCCCCAAGGCCTGAGACGCCTGCTGGGAGATGACGGCTGACCAGACGCGGCCGCGGCATCAGGTTGTGGCCAGGCACCTTGCTCTTCTGCCTCACTCCAACCCCATCACCTGAAGGTGGGGTCCACTTGCAGGACCCAGGGCAGCCAGCGTAGACTGTGACCCAGCCAGAAGACTGTCCCTGCCTTCTCCGATGCTGAGCCCTTCAGAACCGGAGATGCCAGCCCCTAACCCCAGCACACTGCCACGCCTGGCCTGGCCCAAGCCCTGCCCTGACGCCCCATCCAGGCCGGGCTCTGGTTCCCTGACACCGCACAGCCGGTGTGAGACACAGTCAGGAGCTCAGGGCCCGCAGGGCTGGGGACACCTTCAGCGAGCAGCAGGACTGGCCTGCTCCCCTCAGCAGAGCCCAGCGGAGGCAGTCCCCCAGGAAGATGGCGTCGAGGTGAGGGGCTCCGGCCTTACCTGCCAGCCGCACCACGAGCAGGGCTGCGAGGGCCCAGGCCAGCGCCCAGCACCTGCTCCTGGCGCCCATCCTGGGGGCTGGCAAGGGGGGCAGGCAGCAAGGGACTGGGGCTTGGTGCCTGCTGCCCAGGGACCTGGGCTTATGTAGCAGAACTCCTTGGCCCTGTGCCCACTCCTGGGCCACGCAGGGCAGCGTCCACTCCCTGGGGCAGCCACGTGTGTTTGTTCTTGGGGAGGGGCTGTGGCAGAGAGCGGCCCAGGAGGATTTGCCGGGCTGGGCCACCAGACGCAGGTGCCCCCACTCTGCACATCTGAGGGCTAGAGAAAGAGGCTTGGTGCTGCCTCACTGGGGCAGACTCCTGGGGGTCAGATGGCGGGAGAGGCCTCAGAGGTGGCCTACTCCTCAGAATCACGGCTCGGCCTGGGATGGAGACCCAGGGCTCCTGCTCAGCCCCATCTGGACAGCGCTGGGTGCGTGCCAGATGGACTCCTGATCTGCGTGCTTCGTGGGGTCCCAGCCAGAGGGACTCCTGATCTGCGTGCTTCGTGGGGTCCCAGCCAGAGGGACTCCTGATCTGCGTGCTTCATGGGGTCCCAGCCAGAGGGACTCCTGATCTGCATGCTTCGTGGGGTCCCAGCCAGATGGACTCCTGATCTGCGTGCTTCGTGGAGTCCCAGCCAGAGGGACTCCTGATCTGCGTGCTTCGTGGGGTCCCAGAGGCCCTTGCAGAGTCTGGAGCTCTCTGGCCTCCTCTCTGCTACAAAGGTCAGCCTGAGGGGAAGCTGAGGCCCAGCCCAGCCCTGACCAAGACAGCATCTTGCTTGGTCTCCACCTCCTCTGAGTGGCAAAGGCAGTGACCACTCCCCTGGGGTCTGGATCCTGCCTGGGCCTGGACTGGCAGGCACTGAGCAAGCCACAGGGCGGTGGTAATGGAGCCTGGGCATGCTGCCCATCCCGAGTGCCCTTGCTGGGCTTCCGGGGGCATGGGGCAGCCTTTCCCAGAAGTGATGTCCAGCGACATTCTCCCTGTGGGCGCTGTGACTTCTTCCCGTTGTGCAATTTGAGCTCTCCCTGTGCCTCCTCTTACATCAAGGCTGCTGGCTTCACCCCACGGGCCCGTGTGGGAATGGGACAAATGGATGCGGGAATGTGGAAGTGTCCCGGGTTACAGACAGACAGATGGACAGACACAGGATGGGGGACACTGGCCTCAAGGCTTTGCCCACCCCAGGGAGCCTTTGGGTGGTTTCCAGGTTGTTTTGCTTTATAACTGAGCACTGTCTGTTCCCCTCCGAGGACTGGTGGGAGCAGCACTGCCGGGGAAGGGGGGCACATCAGAAAGCCTTGTGAACCCTACAGCAGGACAAGCACCCTGAGTCTGCTCACATGAGGCCCACCAGCGCCAGGCCCACAGAGACAGCAGGTGGGATGGGAGTCAGGGGGCAGAGATGAGGACACCCTGGCGGTGACAGTGGTGCTGGCTACACAGTGTTGACGTCTCGGTGCCCCGACTGTGCGGCAAACATGGCCAAGGCAGGAACTGTGTGTTGAGCGCCTCTCAGCAGTAATCATTTCGAAAGCCTTGGGACACACTTTGCTGACGGGCACCAGTGACCTCACAGCCTGCAGCGTCTCTGCTCTCCAGCCCAGTGCAGCCTCCGGGGCCATGCAGCTCTCCCTAGCCCTGCGTCTCCAGGTTGGAGAGTTCCAGGGCCGGGTCTCCACAGCCCTCTGTCATCCCAAGCCCACTGGCAGCAGTGCCACAGGAGAGGGGGGTGAAGGACCTGCGGACCTACGCCCCTGCCCGAGCCCTGGCACTGCCAGCGCCCCTGTTCTTCACCTCCAGCCTGCTCCCTGACACAGACACCATGGCACCTGACCCCAGAGCCAGCACAGGCACTGCCCCCAGCCTAGACAGCTGCTCCCCAGCCCTGTGCCCTGGCAGCTGTCCTCCTCAGCCACTCGCAGGTGATGCCATCAGCCTGGCCTCCTCACCCTGCCTGGAAGAGCTCCGTGAGGGGCGGGGCCTCAGGCACAGCACACACAGAGGCACCCAACACTCCGCCGCGGGCCCTGCCCGGTCCGGGGACAGTCGGACCACTGCACCCCCCAGAGGGTCTGCTCAGAGACTTCCCGGATGCGGCCGGCTGCCTGTTTGCTCAGCCGCTGGGAGTTTACCTCTTCACAGTTGAAGGACTGGAAATAGGGATAGGGAGGAAAGGGACACGGCCAGCCCACTGGGGAGGGGACCGAAGCCTTCCTGGGACACAGGGTCACGTTGCTGCCACTGCCAGGAACCTGCCCTGCAGCTTGGGCCGGGGTGTGCCTGTCCCTCATTCCCCCTCCTGTTTCTGGGCCAGCAGAACAAAGGGGACTGTGCTGGGCCATGGAGGGCCCAGCGTGGCCACGGTCTCTGTGGACAGAGCCCCTCCCGCTGGTGGCACAGAGCCCATACTGGGCTCACTTACCCCACAGGAGTGAACTGGGCCCCCCAGGGACCCTGCAGAGGCAACCCCAGGCCCCGGCCGCCTGCTCCACACAAGCCCCACTCAGAGAGCTCTGCCACAGCTAGAGGTCATTCAGCCCCTGCCTGCCCAGCCCACCTTGCCCTCCTCCTGCGAAGCAGTGCAGATCCAGGACACAGGCCCAGGCCCTCTGGCTCCGGGGCGCTGTGACCTGACACACAGATCTGAGTCCCTGCCGTGACTCCCTTGGGTGTACACCTGGGCACGGGCTAGCTGGCCTGGGGAGTTTCACTGGCCTACTCGCTTAGTGTCTGAAGACCTGCTGTGCTGTTTTCCACAGCAGCGGCACCCTTCCACACCCCACCACGCACCAGGGTCCCATTCCTCTGTATCTTCCCCAGCACTCACTATCCTCCTCCCTGCCTCCTTCCTGGTTCTGGGGATCCAACCCAGGGGCATTCCATCACTGACACTCAGCCCTTTTTATTTTATGTTTTAACACAAGTTCTCATTAAGTTGACCAGGCTGGTCTCAAACTTGCTATCCTTCTGCCTCAGCTTCCCAAGTGGTGGGGCCAGCTCCTGGCTGGTTTCCACTCTTGTGATAATAGCCATCTCCCTGGTGTGAGGGGTGCTGCACTGTGATTTGATAAGCATTTCTCTGACCGCTCTGACACTGAGCACATGGACTTGGCAGTGGACATCTTCTTTGGAAATGTGTCTTTTTGAGTATTAGCTCGTGCGTGTGTCTTTCATCTATTTCGAGTTCATTTTTTTGTAACTGGTGGGAAGTAGGGGTCCGACTTTGTTCCTGTGTGTGTAGGGATATTGGCCTTTTCCAGCACCATTGTTATAGGAGTGAAGACCACCAGGCCACAAGAGGGAGCTTAGGTCTGGACTTCCTTTCCCAGGCTGTCCTTGTGCCGAACCCACACTGTGTTGATTCCTGCGGCCTCATGCTGTCATAAAATCAGAAAATATGAGTTCTCCAACTTTGTTTTTTCTTAAGAATATTTTGAATATTTAGGTTCTTTTGAGATTCCAAATGGATTTCAGGATGGATTTATCTATTTATACAAAAAACTATTGGCATTTTGATAGGGGTTACAAGGGATCTGTAGATCTTTTGGGGTGGTATTATAATCTGACCAATACTGTCTTCAACCCATGAACATGGTATTTTTCAACTTTAGGTCTTTAATTTTTTTTCAACAATGTTTTATAGTATTCAGTGTACAGGATTTTTGCCTCCTTGGTCAAACTTTCTCCTAAATATGGTGTGTTAACGAAATTGTTTTCTTACTTTCTTAATTTTTTCCTTCCTGATTATTCCTTGCTAGGGTACAGCAAGTTGCTGAATGCTTTTATCAGTTTGAACCATGCTTTGGTGGGATTATTAAGGTGTTCGATATATAAGCACATGTCATCTTCCTGCTTCGGAACTGAGGCAGCTTTACTTCTTACTTCTCTGGCTGGAACATCCAATATTATGTTGAACAGAAGCGAATGCCAATCCAGGCATGGCAGTGCACACCTGGGATCCTGACACTCAGGAGGCTGAGGCAGGGGGATTACGAGTTTAAGCCCAGCCTGGAAAACTTAGCAACTTGTGGGACCTTGTCTCAAAATAAAAAATAATAAAAGGCTGCAGTGTAGCTCAGTGCAGAGGCCCTGGGTTCAATCCCCAGCTTCAAAATAAAACAAAGTGGTGAATGTAAGTATCACTGCTTTGTTCCTGATCTTGGGTGTAACACCCCGTCTTTCACTACTGCAGATGAGAGTACTATGTGCTTTCCACAGATGCCCTTCACTACTTGAGGTCCGTCCCTCCAATTTCTACTACATCGAGGGCTTTTTTTCAGTCATGAATTTTTACCAATTCTTTTTCTGCATCAGTTGAGATGATCATGGATGTCCCCCTCCATTCTACCAGTGTGGTATATTTCATTAACTGATTTTTGCACTTCAAACATGCTTACACCCCAGGATGGAAACCCACTTGTTCATGGTACATAGTCTTTTTTAAATGCTACTGACCTCAGTTTGCTAGTATTTGTTAGAAGTTCTTGCACCAATATAAGTGGGGAATATTGGACTTAGTTTTCTGCTTCTTGTACAGGGTCTCATTATGTAGTGTAGGTTGGCCTCGAACTCACTATGCAGCCCACACTGGCCTTGAACTCCCAGCGATCCTCCAACCTCAACCTCTCAAGTGCTGGGATGACAGGTGTGCCCACCATGCCCAGCCAAAGTGCAGCACACCTGCAAAATTTGCAGCCTGAATTAATTAAAAAAAAAAAAATTTGCAGCCTGAATGTTCGTAAGTTAGGGGCTTACTTCAGAGTCTTCGTCTGGCTTAGAGATCAAGTAAGACTGAGTTTGACTATGAGGTAAGAAGAGTTCCCTCTTATTCAATATTTTGGAATAATTTGCGTTTTTGTAATTCACCAGGAAAGACATGGAGTTCTAGGCTTGTCTTTGAGGGGAAAGGCCTGGTGTTTGATTTAATCTCCTTAACAGTGATATATCTATTCACTTTATCCATCTCTTTATGAATCAATTCTCTTTCTAGGAATTTGCACTTTCTTCTTGGTATTAAATGTCTTGGCATATACTTATTCATAGTATTCTCTTACTGTCACTTTTATTTCTGTAAAGTTAGTGGTAACGTCCTGTTTATTTCTAACTTTAGTAATTTGAATCTTCTCTATTTTTCTTAGCCAAGGTAGTCAAGGGTTTGTCAATGTTCCTCTTTTCAAAACACAGACTTCTCTCTCCATGGGTCTCCTCACTTCCTCTTCTGTTCTCTGTGTTATTATTATTATTATTATTATTTTGTGTGTTTTATTATTGCTGCTCTGACCTTTATTATCCCCTCTGTTTTTCCAGCTTTGGATCTAGTTCTCTCTTCTTTTTCTGGCTCCTTAAAGCACACAGTCAGTTACTGATTTGAAATCTTTTTTCTTTTCTGATGTAAGCATCTGCAGGTATAAATTCCCTTCTTGTTCTTGCCTTTGTGTACTCTTACACGGTTTAGTGCGTTGCACTTTTGCTCATTCAGCTTTAGTCTTGGTGTAGTTTCGGATGCGGTTTCTTGTCTGACCTGCTGGGTACTTTGGAGTGTGACTCTTAACTTTCGCAGATTTGTGAACATTAGCTTTCTTTCTATTATTGGTTTATAGCTCCATCTCTTTTTTGGTTAGAAAACACACTTGGTGTCATTTCAGTATTTTTTAATGATTTGGTTGTCCAAATTTTCTTAAATTTGAAACTGTATTAGTCATGTTCACAGAACATAATGATCACATTCGTCGTGGGGATGGTGCCAGGACATGACATATCCTAGTTCTTTTTATTTCCCTTTCCCTTCCCCGCCCTCCATCTCTCAAATTTCCCCAAGGTCAACATTGAACCTAACCACTGAACGTGATTCAGTTCCCATCCAGTTCAGTTTGTGACCAGAGCTGTGGAAAGAACAAAGATCGCGGACCAAGGTGCTGCTGTGGGTCTTTTCCCCAGAGGTTTAGTCCTTCACTAGCTCCGAGTCCCTTTGTTCCAACCTGAAGGACTTCTTCCAGGGCAAGCCCAGTGGTGACACAGCCTTCGGGTTTTGTATATCGAAGAAAGTCTTACTTGCTCCCGAATTTTTGAAGGACAGTTTGTCTGATATAAAATCTGGTTAACAGTTTTTTCTCTTGACCCTATCCACACACCTCCCCCTGCCTCCCCAGCCCCCGTTTCTGGCACTGAATCCATCGCTGGTCTTACCGCAGAGCCCCTGAACATGGCAAGTCACTTCTCTCTTGCTGCTTTCATGGTCTTTCTTTTATTTTATTTTCAACAGTTTGATTATAATGGTCTCGGTGTGGATCTCTTTACGTTTATCCTGCGTGGCGTTTGTTGACCTTCTTGAATTTGTAGACCCATGTATTTCATCAAATTTAGGATGCTTATGGCCATTATTTCTTTGAGTAATTTCTCTTCTCTTTTCTTCTCTCAGGCTTTCACTGTGTGGTGGGGGACATCCCTGACAGTGCTCTGCACCTCCCCTGGGCTCTATTCTGTCTGCATCCACACTCACCAGGTCTTTCTCCCGCCTGCACTGTCTGACTCTGATTCCCTTCAGGGACTTTCTTGTTTCGGTTGTCATGTGTCTCAACTTTAGTTCTGCTTGGTCCTTTTTCTGCGCTGAACCTCTCACTTTGTGTGTGTGCTATTTTGCTAATTTCCTCTGGATCTTTGTTCCTGTGCTCCTTTGTATTTACGGTAGTTGTTTCCAATCTTTGTCTAGCAGAACTGAAGTTGAGATTTGCTCAAGGATAACTTTTCGTGGTTTATTTTATTTGTTTGAGTTGGCTGTGTTGTTTTGCTTCTTTATAAACCTTGTACTTTTTTGTTGAAAATCTAGATTTGACTATTGCAATCTGGTAACCTGGAAATTGAATTCTGTCCCTTCTTCAGCATTTGCTTCTCTTTTTCCTTTCTTTGCTTTTACTGTTGAACACTGTAGTGATCACGTCCTCCTTCCTCCCTCCCTCCCTCCCTTCCTTCCTTCTTCCTTCCTTCCTTCCTTCCTTCCTACCTCTGTTACTTCTTCCTTTCATCTATCTGTAGATAAAGTCTTGCTAAATCACCCAGGGTGGGCTTGGGCTCATGATCCTCCTGCCTTAGACTCCCAAGTGCTGGCATTGCAGGCATGTACCACCAGCCTGGCTGAGGTCTGTTGTTCTTGACATGTTTTGAAACTTGTTTTGCAGACACCATTGCTTCTCCTGTGTGGATGCTGAAGATGCTGTTCTTTCAGCTTGCATTCCATTCGCGTTCTGACAGGTTTCCTCGAACGCTAGACGTCTCTCCAGCTTTGCCGTGCTTTGACACTGAGATCAGCTCATCGAAGCCCAGGGACCAGCCAGAGGTGCGATCTTGCCTGGGCATGATGGCGGCTTTCTAAGGTCCCCTGTGTATGGGTGGGATGCTCATGGATGTCCCAGCTTCCTGAGAGTCTGACCCAGCTGCCTAGGCCTTTGTTGGATGTCTCCACCTGTTCTCTCATCCCAGGAGGTACAAAGTGGGTTGCAATGCCCTCTAACCTCCCTTTCTTTTGAAGATGGCCTTTTAGCTTGGACATTTGGTTGGTTGCTGCACACCTGACTGTCTCCAGAGCCTTGAGGAAGCTGGTCAGGAAGCTTCCCGTTCCATTTCATTGACATTTCTGTGGAAAAGGGAAGCTTAGAATGCTCTGGCCTACTGTGTTGCTGGCTTACTTTTATCTTTTAAAAGCTCCATTCTGAAAATAGGAGACCATGAATCTATAACAAGATAAATGAAAAATAAATAAATAAATAAGAGGCGAGATAAGAACGCTCTTCTGAGATCAGAACAAGGAAACCCAGTGGCCTCTTGTAGCGGTCACAGTGGGCAGGCTGAGGGCCTGGGAGCCCTGTGGCCTAGCACTTCCAGAAGGCCCTTGCTAATTCTCCAGGGAGTAGGGCATGCTCAGTGCCGAAGCCCCATGCCGTGCCATGCCGTGAAGGTGGGCATCCAGCACCCTGAGCCTCTGGACACCACACACTGGGAAAGACTTGGCTATGCTAAGTTCCACCAAAGTGTGCACCTCACCATAACCCACCACAGTCCTCACAGGGCCAAGGGCAGAAGACACAGAGTCCAGGTAGAAAGAGACTGAAAAGAGGACTTCTGCAGTGTGTGGCCCTGGATCAACCTGGGTAGGAAGTGAGCAGCTATAACAGGTGCAGCCCAGCTGGTGGAGCTCACCGAGCCTGGACTGTGGTGCTGTGGCACCGTGTGCTCCTCAGGGTGTGAAAAGGTGTGGCTGTGAAACACCAATGGTTCAGAAAATACGTGCGTGCAGAGAGAGAACAGTGACGCACGCTGAGCAAAGTGTGCAGGGGCGAACCAGGTAGAGGGCACAAGGGCCTCTTTGCTTTACTTCTGCAACTTTATCTGTAAAGTCAGAATCATATCAAGAAAAAGTGTAAGTAAGGTCCAAAAGATACAGTAGATACTGTGAAATGGGAAGAAACTGTTCAAAAGGAAAGAGCAACTAGGGTGGGGGAAAGGGGAAAGGAAGGAAGGGAAAGGGGAAAAAATAGAAGATAGTTAAGATAGTTACACTACTAGTTTCTCTTAGTTCAGAAAAGTTTGTGCTGATATTGTTTGGAGAATTTTTTGTGCCCATGTCTTGTACTCTGAGCAACTATTTTGAAGATAACACCATGCAGTGTATTAACTATTGTTATTCTCCTATTATTTTGTTTCAAGATTTTGTTTTATATTTTCCCATAAAATTAAACCAAAAAAAAAAAAAAAAGTCCCCAGAAAGCTTGGTTCCAGCTGGGATTTGAAGAGCTGACCAGTGGGAGATCAGAGAGGGACGCCCCGCTGGCCTCCACCGGACCTGGATATGGAGGTGAGCTCGGGAGAGGAAGGAGGAAGGGGCCGGGAGGGGAGGGCATTGCCTCTGGGCAGCAGAGGTGCGTGACCATGACCAGCCCAGCCAGGGCAGTGCACGGAGCCCCAGCACCTTAGGTGCTTGGTGCCTCCTCCCTTCCCCTCCCCACCCGCACTCCCAGATGGGGCCAGGGCCTGTGGGGCTCCACAGGGTGCAGGGCCAGTGTGCACAGCCCCGCATTTGCTCAGGATTAGACGGCCCTTGGGAGAGCAAACAGCAAGCGTGCAGAGTCCTGTCCTGGACAGAGGCGCCAAGTGTCAGTGGGCAAACAGGACCTCCCTTCCCTCCAGGAACCCCATGTTGACTTAGCACCACAGGGTTTGCAGAGGGGCCTGAGGCAGCACAGGCCACCCGCCCCGATGGCCCAGTGCTGACAGAGGCCCCTGGCACCAAGGCTGCGGGCGTCCACGCCCAGGTCCTGCTGGTCCCATCCCTGCTGAGCCCTTCCTGCTGGCCTCAGAGCTCAGGGAGGACCCGGCCTGGTAGGGGACCCTAACCCTAACCCCAGTCCTCTCCAGGCCCAGGGAGGCACAACCTGGGCTGCGAGGCTCATCCCTTGCGGAGATATGAATCCAGGGAGAATGCCCACCCTGGCCTTTGTGCCCAGGGCCACCTGCCCCGGCCAGTCATGGAACACCAGGGGCCGAGTTTGGGAAGGAGTGTGGAGTGGGTGGAGGGCAGGCTGGACAGGCCTGGACCAGGGCCTCTAGACCCCACCTCAGGGGCCCCGTCACACCCAGGCCAGAGCTGCTCAAGGACTCAGGCACAGGGAGGGGCACGGCAGGAACAGCTCTCTCCAGGGAGCAGCCCGGCCAGGGCCGGAGGTGGGCAGGACAGTGCAGGGCGGTCACCAGCGGGTAAACCAAGTCACTCGTGGCAGCAGGGGGTGAGCGTGGAGCGTGGGAGATGGGGCTCCCACCCCCACCCGCAGCCCCCAGGGTCCTCCCCGCACCTTCCTCTGTACCCCCAATCCAGGTGCCTGAGAACAGCTACCACGGGCCACGCCACGGTGGTGGCTGGGCCCCTCGTCATCCCTGGGCTGGCTGGTGTGCTGTCCTCTGGAAGGAGCCCTTGCAGGGGCCTCTGCTGTGGGCACCATAGGCGCCATCTCAGGGCTTCCGCCCTTAACACTGGTCCCCGAGGTGCCCTTCCCACCTTGGGCTGGAGAAGCAGACCCCAGCCTGGGGGCCTCCCCAGCTTCCCTTCACCCTTTGACCCTTAGACAGGTCCCAGGCCTGTCCCCGCAGGCTGACCCCAGGGCTCCCATGCCTGGCTCAGGCCCTTCAGCCAAGCAGCCCCCTGGGTCAGAGCTGGGGTGGAGTCTGTGAGCTCCACCCTGGGGGTGCAGAGTGAGCAGCCTGGAGGGGTTGGGTCTCCCCGAGTCCTGCACATGCCCCCTTCACCCCATTCTGGGAGTCCTGGCCCTTTGCCTGGCAGGGGCTGTGGCCAGCAGCGCCCCCAACATCAAGCAGGGCAGACCTTGAGTCCGAGGCTCCCAGGCGGGCCCTTCCTGCCGCTCGGTGACAGGTCGTTCCGCCCCCTTGAGCCCCAAGGGTGGGGGCTGCAGCCAGCTCTGTGCTTGTTCCAGAGTCTGGGACTTGCACAATCTGCGGGGCTGTGGCCAGGGCCAGGGCCAGAGCCGGAGGGCAGCCGTTCCCACCTGGAGACGTGCGGTAGGGTTACTTCCTGCCGTGCCGCGTTCCAGCAGGGAGGGACACAGTGACGAGCGAGCGTCCGGGGGGTCACTAATCCTCACGAGGATTAGTCACGAGGAGTCCACCCCGGAGGAAGAGGTGGCTTGCGGGGACACCCGATCCGCTCTGGGGGCAGCGCTGATGAGGGCCTCAGCAAGCTGAGGACAACGGAGTCCACCAGGCACCCCGAGAAGAACCTCAGGGCTGGCCACCCAGGGCACAGGGGCAGGGCTAGGAGCCAATGGCCAGTCAGCAGGGGCAGCTCTGCTGGCTTAGGGATGGGAGCCCAGCGGAGCCGGGTCACCTAGTCAGATCCCACACCCAGGACTTGCCAGGCTGCCCTGAGGCGAGCAGCATCATGAGGCATGGGGTCAGGGCCTTGTGTGGCCCAGGCGTCCAGGGGCTGGACATAGCTGTGCGCCTGACCTCCAGGCCTCCAAATGGGGCCCCAGCGCACAGTGCCTGGAAGGTCGCAGCAGAGCCCCACGCTGCGTGGCTTGGAGAAAAGAGAGCTCCTGTGTGGCCATGTCAGTTGTGACCTGAGCAAGTGGGGTGCTAAGGCGTAGGGGACGGGAGGACAGGACACAGGGTTCAAGGTGGGTCAGACCAGGCAGGACCCCACCTGTGGCAGCCCCAGGGTGCAGAGATGCCCAGGGCGGGGCTGGGGAGATGGCCACCCAGAGGAGGGGACACAAACCCTGTGTCCATCCTTTGCTGGATGTTTCCCCTAAAACAGGACATGGCCCCCTGCCCTGCCTGTGTCCTCAGTGGCCTTCCTCGTCCAGTCTGCCTGCCGCCCTGGCCTCCCCACTGTGGGTGTATGTACCCTCCCCGCTGCCCTGTGCTGTTGTGCTGAGACGGCCTAGCCTGCCCTCCGCCTGGCCACCTGGCCCAGCCTGGTCACCTCCTAATCCCTGTGCCCACTCCTGGACCGTGGGCCTCCCGCTCTGCTATGTGGCTGGGCTGAGCCATGGCCAGCTGTCTCAAGGAGTTGGGGCACCCGGGGCTCCAGGAAGAATGGCCCAGGCGCCAAGGTGAGTGGGGTGGTGTGGCTACAGGAGAAGCAGGGCGGCCTGGTCCGGGGTCCTGGCCACCCTGCAGGGCCTGCGGGTCTCTGGGGCTGGGGGTAGCACATCACACACTCCACTCAGCTGCGTGAGGAGCCCAGAGCTTCCTGCGGGGGGGGTGGGGCGGGGTAATGGGCCCATACGCCGGGTGCCAGGAGGGCCCGCCTACTCCCTCTCAGTCCCTCTCTCCCTCCCTCCCTCATTCATTCGTCTCAGTTATTCTCACATCCATTTGTTCACATATCCACTGTTCATTCACTTACTCATTCTCAGTCACGCGTTCATCCATCCACTCATCCATTACTCAGCTGCCCAGTCCCTTACTTGTTCACTCCTTCACTCACACTCTCTGTGCTCTGCCCCAGTGCCTCTATCACTCTGGGCAGCAGCCAGGTCCTCAGGGGCCGACCCCTGTGGTACAGACCTGAGGTCCCACCTGTCCCCCTCAGCTCATGGCGCTGTCCCCAGCCACGGAGGCAGCAGGACTCCGGGGGGGCCCTGCCCGGCTGCCTGTGCCCAGTGGCGCACATGGTCTTGAGCACCAGGCCAGCCTGTCCCAAGGGGATGACGCGTAGGTTCACACAGAGTCCACAAGGTGCAGTGCTGCAAGCGTGTTTATGAAAAAGATCGTCTGTGTCCTGAGGAGGGCTTGGCCCAGGCTGAGCTGGCACACGAGGCAGGGCTGTGCCTGCCACCCGAGACCCCAGTGTGGTGCTGGAGTCCTGCTCCGGCCAAGGGCCCAGCCAAGCTCCCAATCTCCCGAGCTCTGCGCGGGTACCGATGGTGCATCCACCCTCTCGCAGGGAGGCAGGCGGTGAGGCCAGGTCCCGGGAACAAGGATCAGAGGACGTGAGGCTGCCTCTAGGTGCTGCAGGGTCACTGCAGAGGCCTGGGCCCCCGCCCCCAGCTCTCCTCAGACTCTGCCTTCCGTGATGCAGGTGCTTGGCACTGCAGGCCCTGGCAGCCACACTCCTCCACCTGGGTGTAGCTGAAGGCCCGGCTGGAGCCATCCGCGCAGCGCAGCGTCACCGTCGCACGTGAGGTCCGGAGCTCCTGGCAGCAGCGGCACCTGTGCTCCACGGCATTGGCCTCCAGAGAGTACCTGTGGGCACAGCTTTCAGCCCCTCTGCCCGTCCCACTGCCCACACAGTGGCCCCGGGTTGGGCAGCCCCCAGCTCTTGCCACTGTGCTGCCCACAGGGCCACAGCAAGCATTGCCAAGGGGAGCCGGGGTGCTGTTCTCAGTCCACACCAGCTGGACCCCTGAGCGGCGCAGTGCCCTCTGGAACGCAGTGCCTCACCCACCCTTCACGCACCCATCTGCCCCCCGGGCCTGACGACACCCCACCACCAGCACACGGGGACTCCCAGGGGCAGGAGAGGACGTACTTGGAGGAGCTGTTCCCACAGAAGCCCTCACAGTAGGCAAGGCGCACAGGCGAGGCAGAGCTGCAGTTCTGGTGCTGGAGCACCTGCTCGCGGCGGCGCAGGGTGCAGGGCCCTGGGGGAACACAGGTGTGGGTTTCCTGGGTCGCGGGGGCAGTGCCACCTCCCCCGCTGCAGTCGCCCACTTACACTCTTGGGGTTGCATTGTCGGCGCTGGTGGACAGAAGAGGCAGCAGCCATCCTGGCTCAGCTGGGCCTGGGCCTATGCCAAAGACAGGTTGGTCAGTGCCAAAGGCCACCCCAGAAGGTGGTGGGTGGGAGCCATGGGAGGGTGCTAGGGCGGACAGCCCATGGGAGGGCAAGTGACACATTGACCATGGCCCCAGGAGGGGTCGGGGCAGGTGGCCCCACAGGAGGGGATGGGGTGACCGGTCCCCCAGGAGGGGACAGGCTGATCCATGGCAGGGCCGCTCACCCGGGCACAGCTGAGAGGGGGGCACTCTCTCTTCACCGTCACCACCTCCAGCCGGTCTTCGTAGCGCTCACACGTGTGGTGCACACAGGGGTTCCCGGGGTCGGACCAGGACTCGCCAGGCTGGAAGGAGGCCGGGCCACAGGGTGAGCCTCCCCGGCACCTGCCGCATCTGTCTGTCTCCAGCCCTGCCCACCCAGAGCGAGCACCCCGGACGGCTGCACGGCCTCCATTCCCACAGCAGGGCCTGGTCTCCTGGAGCTCGGGCAGTGGCTCTGCCCCAGCCTGCCTGGACCCCCACCACGTTTCCCGGGCCCCCGCTGCGCCCGAGTCTCCTGTGCACAGCGGCAGGACTCACAAGGAGGAGGCGAGTGGGCTGGCCGGTGACATTCACGGCGACGACACAGGTCTTCTGCACGCACTCGCCACAGCACTGCCTCTGCTGGGGCTGGTACTCGAAGCCCTGCACAGAGCGGGGGACACTGGCCTGAGCTCAGGTGGGCACCCGGGCCTGGGGTGGGTGGGGCCAGCACTCACCATGGGGCAGTGGGTGTTGCAGATCTGGGTCTCGCAGCTGATCAAGAAGCCATCCGAGTTAGGGCTGCTGGGCACCTCACAGCGGCATGTCTCACACAGGCTGGAGGAGACCACGGAGCCGGGCTGGGGCAAGCAGGGCCGGGCCTGAGTGAGCTGGGCTCTGGGAAGGGAGAGACCACCCTCCCCCACCTGCCAGGTGGCCTGCCTGCCCACCAGGCTGACCCTATCCTGGGGGTGGCTCTTGGTGTCCTCTCCTGGTACAAAACCCACAGAGTTCCGAAGTGTGGGTCCCAGTGAGGTCACTCTTGGGGCCCAGCCAGGACAAATGAAGCCAGGGCCCAGTACAACCAGGATGCCATGGCTGGCAGCCCCTGAGTCCACGGCTGGGCCCAGCACCCTGGAGACAGGGGACCTGAAGCCTGGCCTCACCAAGCTGCACGGTCTACCACGCTGCTCCAGGAGGGATCAGTGCCAGAGCTTGGGGCCACCCGGAGGCTCCAGGGCCCCCGGACCTCAGGGGCATGGGGCTGGCTCACCTGGTAGAGGGTCCCATTGACGCTGCACGCTGTCCAGCCTGTAGGAGACACAAGGCTGCACCTGCCCTGCACCACCACCTGGGCCCTCCACATGGGCAGGTCTCACCCGCTTGTCCCACCTCCACAGAACCCGGCCGCCTCCTCTGGTCTGAGGACCTGGCCCAGGGTGGTGGCATGTGGGGCAGCGGCCAGCTTGGCCAGCCAGGGCGGGGAACTCACTGCAGTTCTGGCTCGGGCAGCAGGCCCCGTCCTCGTGGGTCAGGGTCGGGCGGGAGCCCTTGGGGCAGTCCTGGGGCTTGGGGCAGTAACTGGAGTTGCACACTGTGCAGAGAGGGGACATCATCAGGGGCCAGGCCACTCCACACGTGCTATCCCTGGTGTCACCAGGAGCAAGAAGCAGCAGCCTTCCCCCAGTACAAAGGGCCCCAGCCTCACCGCAGCTATACTGAGGGCAGCACTGGCCCGCCTTGGGCTTCATGGGCACTGACACAAAGCCAGGCATGTGGCAGGTGGGTGGCGGTGGGCAGGCCTTCTGGTGGCAGGTCAGGGACTTTGTGATTGGATCACAGACACATTCCTGGCAATCCACGCTGATGATCTGGCCCGGCTGTAGGGAGGACATGTGAGCCTTTGGAGTTGGCTGTGTGGATGGGGCAGCTGCAGCCAGGCTGACACACAGAGGCACTGGGTATAGTGTCCGGGTAGGCGGGTTCAGAAGCACAGACAATTCCAGGGCTGGTGGAAGAAGCCCCCCAGGGATGGCAGGGCACAGCTAGCCAGGCTTAGCACACAGCAAGAGGCAGCTCCAACATCACCCCAAGGCAGGCAGGAAGAGCTGTTGGGCAGCACCCCAGCCTGCCTTTCTGAGCCCTACAGGTAGCCAAGTCCCCACCCTGGCCACACGTCCACCTTTCCAAGGACCTGGGCCACAAGAGCCCAAGGACGGCTGCCACCCACACGCACCTGAATCGGCTCCCCGTGGGGCCCTGGGCAGCCTGCAGGGAGAGACAAAAGTCACAGGTCATAGGCATGGAGTGGGCCTGGGGCAAGAGCCTGCCCACCCGCCTCGCCATCCAGACATACTGGGGCAGTCTTCAGGCACACAGACGAGGGCGTTGGTGCTGAACAGCTTCAAACTACCCGGGCAAAAGCAGCCTTCAGTGATGCGGCCGGCCTCCGGGAGGGCCCTGTGGCGGGGGGGAGCATTGCCTGGGTGCCCTGTCCACACAGCATGGGGTCATAGTGGCCCAGGGCTCCTGGTGGCAGGTAGGGTGGGCAGGTACGTACGGGTTGCTGGTGTTGTCACTCCTGTAGCAGTAGGGTGGGTCTGACGGGCCACAGGGCTCGTACACCTTGTCCTCAGGGCAAGGGAAGGCTGCGGGTGGGAACCCCAACAGGCCAGCTCAGCCAGGTCTCTGGATTCCCTGGGCCCTGTCCACCCACTGAGGCCTGACACCGTCACAGGAGCTTCTAGGGGCTGCCCACGGCCATTCATGGGCCCAGGCTCCCCAGCCCCAGACCACCTGTGCCAGGCTCCCCGGGGCCACAGAGCCCCCAATCTGGGCACCCTCCTTTCTCCCAGGAAGCCGCTGGACATTGCCCTGGGCCAGCCCTCTTCCTCCTCTCCCTCATCCTCCTGCAAGCACGCGCAGGCTGTCTCCAGCCAGGCACTCACCGCAAGAGTTGTTGGTCCAGCTCCTCCAGTCCACGCACACGCCCTGGGCCGCACAAAGTGAGGCGTAGAGCTCCAGGCTGGAGCACACCACCTCTGGCTCCGTGTTGTGGCAGTGGTCAAAGACGCAGCCCTCGAAGAACGGCAGCGGCTCGATCACAGCATGGCAGGGCCCAAAGACACTGTGGAGGGCAAGGATGGCACAATAGGTGCAGCCTTGCCTGTTCTTCCTGGCCAGTCCCACAGTGGGGCTTCCAGGCCTGGCACGAACCCAAGGGGCAGTGGCTCTGCACACTCAGAGGCCGACGGGCTGCAAGCGCTTTCTCTCTGCAGAACCCCATCCCTGGACCCCTTCCCTGTGCTGGCAAAGCTGGGTGGTGCCCCTGTGCCAGGACGTGGTCACTGCAAAGTGCTGCAAAGGCCTCAGGGATTGACCAGCCAGCTGAGTCAGGCCTCTCTTGCCCCCCCTGCGGGTCCCGAGCTGGGGGCCTCCCACCAGCACCACAGAGACTCACTCAGTCAGGATCAGCTGGCAGATGGGCGACGGTGGGCACCGGGTAGGCGGGGGAGCGGGCACAGCAGAGGTGGACGCTGAGGGGTCATGCTCCATGGCGGTGGGTGTTGGGAGCGGCCCACGGCAGAAGGGCTGATCCGTGGTGTTCACCCTCCAGTGTTTGGACATCTCCGAGCAGGAGGTGGCCAGTGCGCCCCCAGGCATCCGGCACTCGTCCTTCCTGTCGTTGGTGCAGGTACCTGGGGGAGAGGACAGGTGAGCCAGCCAGGTGCGCGGCCCCGCCCCCTGCCCAGTGCCGGCAGGGCCCGGAAGTGCCCCCAGCTCACCACACTGGCCCTCAGTGTTGTTGGCAAATGTGCTGAAGGGCACCTCCACGGAAAAGATGAGGCCCGAGAACATGACCTGCACGCCCAGCTCAGGGATGGTCACGTACATCTTGATGCCCACGCGGGACACGGCGATGCCGTCCTTCTGGAAGCCAGGGCTGACCACCTCACCATTGAAGAGGATCTGCCAGGGGTATGGCTTGGGGTGAGCACGGCCCCACGCGTCCCTACTATGGTTCACCCTACCTCTACCACAGCCGCACCTGGTTGGTCATGATCCCCCCAACCGGCCTGCGGGTCAGCACCACCCGGTCCTCATGGTACTCGACGACGATGGACTGTGGACAGGACACGCTATTCTCCAGGTCACAAAAGTCATTGTCCACCAGCACACGGAAGTGGCCGAACACCGGCGTGATCTGCTGCACCAGTACATATGTGCAGTCGTCCAGGAAGGTGTAGTAGGTGCCGTCAAATGTGATGTAGTGCGGGTCACCCCAGCCGCTGCACACACCTACAGGCCGGGACAGTCCCAGTAAGGCCGGGATGCGGGCTCTGACACCCCTCTAGCTCAGCAGGATGCACAGCCCAGCCCAGCCTGGGTGCTGATCCTCCCCACACCCTGGCTTACACTGGCACTGGTAGTGCTGGCAGCAGCCGTGCGCATCGGCCACCTTCAGGGCCGGGTAGCCATTGGCGCAGAATGGCGGTGTCAGCTCCGGGCACGGGCGCGGGCTCAGGGAGACGACGTTGTCACCCTCGCAGGTGGCTTGCAAGCATTTGGGCATTGGCCAAGTCTCACCTTTCTGTAGAAGCCAAGGCAGTGGTGGTCTGAGTCACCCTCAGCCCTGGGGTCCACAGGAAGAGTGGTTATGCCTTGGGGACCCTGCTGTGCTGGTGCCCACCTAGCCCAACAGGCAGAGGTGCTGCTTTGGGAGCCACCCTTCATCCCAGCCCCCCTGCTGTGCCTCTGTCATGGCATCTGCCACCTGCTTGCACCCCATCACCCAGCCTGCTGGCAGACATACCCTGCCAACCCAGGAGATGGGCCACAGGCTGAAGGAGGCCACCTCCCAGCTGGGACCCTTCTGTGATGTGCTGTATTCTCTCTGTGGCCTGGGACCCTTGAGAGGTAGGCGGGGGTTACCTTTCTTTGGGGGACAGTGTGTAGGCACCGTGACGGAGAGATGTGTGTAGACGTGGATGGAGATGGTGTAGGGGTTGGGCAGGTGGGGTCCACGCCCCTGACCACATGGCAGTCCCAGCTGCACAGGGCATGGTAACAGTGGCCATCGAGGTCCGTCTGGTGGTATATGACTGACCCTATGAGACAGGGGTGCAGTGTGGGGAATGGCACCCACAGGGAAGAGATGCCACCCTGCGGCCAGCCAGCAGCCCTGCATGGGACCGACACCCATGTCCAGGTACCAGAACTCAAACGAGGCTGACAGACACACAAGGCAAAGACAGCAGCCTGCTCGTGCCCACCACGCCAGCCTCTCCTCTTGGGCAGCACAGGGACCCACTTACCTGCGGGGTAGAGCTGGCCAGACACCTGGCAGAAACAGTGGGGAGCTGGGGGGGCCCCAGAGCTGGAGGACACCATAGAGGATGGGGCTGAAGATGAGGCCTCGGTGGTAGAGGTCACAGCGGTGGAGGGGCAGCCATCGGGCAAGCGGCAGCACAGCACGCGCACCTCGTAGTCCAGGCACAGCCCTGCAGGTCCTTGCTGGTCACGGTTGTGGCACACTAGGCCCACGTCTCGGTCACACCGCACCACCTGGCCCAGGGTGGAGATGGGGACCTCGGGGTGGCTCTGGGCACGGCACTGTAGCCTCGTGACCTCCTCGGGTCTACGGCAGAGGCTGTGTCCCTTCTGGAGGATGTGGTCGTAGGTCTCCAGGTCCCCGCCATGTGACCCTGGCTCCGGTGAGTCCACGTCAAACCAGGGAGTCCAGGAGCACTGGGCCCGACAGTCTGTGGTAGCAGGCAGTGAGGTTGAAGCTGAGGAAGTGTAACCTGGGCTGGGCCCAGAGACAGAGGTGGTGCTGGTGTGAGGTGTTGGGGTGGGGGTGGAGATTGTCATGGGGACAGAGGTGGTGCTGCTGTGAGGTATTGGGACAGGGGTGGAGGTTGTCATGGGGATGGAGGTGGTGCTGGTGTGGGGTATTGGGGTGGAGATGGAGGTTATTATGGGGACAGAGATGGTGCTGGTGCGGGGTCTAGGGGTGGAGGCAGAGGTGGTGGTAGGGATGGAAGTGGTGTTGGTGTGAGATATGGGGGTGGGGGTGGAGCTGGAGGTTGTCATAGAGATAGAGATGGTGCTGGTGTGGGGTCTGGAGGTGGAGGTGGGGGAGGGGATGGAGGTGGTATTGGTGTGAGGTGTGGGGGTGGAGGTGGAAGTTGTCACGGGGACAGAGATGGTGGTGGTGTGGGGTCTGGAGGTGGTGGTGGGGACAGAGGTGGTGTTGGTGTGAGGTCTGGAGGTGGAGGTAGGAGAGGAGATGGAGGTGGTGCTGGTGTGAGGTGTGGGGGTAGTGGTGGAGGTTGTCATGGGGACAGAGGTGGTGTTGGTGTGGGGTCTAGGGGTGGGGGTGGAGGTGAAGGTGGAGGTGGGGACAGAGGTGGTGCTGGTGTGGGATATGGGGGTGGGGGTGGTGGTAGAGGTGGTGGTGGGGACAGCGGTGGTGCTGGTGTGGGATCTGGGGGTGGAGGTGGAGGTGGGG
>NW_004955476.1:11069076-11070654 GCF_000276665.1 Chinchilla lanigera
GGACAGAGGTGGTGCTGGTATGAGGTCTGGGGGTGGAGGTAGAGGTGGAGGATGTTATGGGGACAGAGGTGGTGCTGGTGTGGTGTCTGGGGGCATGGGTGGAGGTGGAGGTGGGGACAGAGGTGGTGCTGGTGTGGGGTCTGGAGGTGGAGGTAGAGGTGGAGGATGTTATGGGGACAGAGGTGGTGCTGGTGTGGAGTCTGGAGGTGGGTGTGGAGGTGGAGGTGGAAGATGTTATGGGGACAGAGGTGGTGTTGGTGTGGGGTCTGTGGGTGGAGGTGGAGGTGGGGACAGAGGTGGTATTGTGGGGTCTATAGGTAGAGGTGGAGGTGGGGACAGAGGTGGTGCTGGTGTGAGGTCTGGGGGTGGAGGCAGAGGTGGAGGTGGGGACAGAGGTGGTGTTGGTGTGGGGTCTGTAGGTGGAGGTGGAGGTGGAGGTGGGGGTGGGGACAGAGGTGGTGCTGGTGTGGTGTCTGGAGGTGGGTGTGGAGGTGGAGGTGGAGGATGTTATGGGGACAGAGGTGGTGTTGGTGTGGGATCTGTGGGTGGAGGTGGAGGTGGAGGTGGGGACAGAGGTGGTATTGTTGTGGGGTCTGTAGGTGGAGGTGGAGGTGGGGGTGGGGGCAGAGGTGGTGCTGGTGTGGGGTCTGGAGGTGGAGGTAGGGGTGGGGACAGAGGTGGTACCGGTGTGGGGTCTGTGGGTGGGGGTGGAGGTGGAGGATGTCATGGGGACAGAGGTGGTATTGGTGTGGAGTCTGTGGGTCGGGGTGGGGGTGGAGGTTAAGGTGGAGGTGGAGGTAGGGACAGAGGTAGTGCTGGTGTGGGGTCTGGAGGTGGAGCTAAAGGTGGGGACAGAGGTGGTACTGGTGTGGCGTCTGGGGGTAGGGGTGGAGGTGGAGGTGGTGGTGGGGGCAGAGGTGGTGCTGGTGTGGGGTCTGTAGGTGGAGGTGGAGGTGGAGGTGGGGACAGAGGTGGTGCTCGTGTGGGATCTGGGGGTGGAGGTAGAGGTGGGGACAGAGGTGGTGCTGGTGTGGCGTCTGGGGGTGTGGGTGGAGGTGGAGGTGGTAGTGGGGACAGAGGTGGTGCTGGCGTGGGGTGTGGAGGTGGAGCTAAAGGTGGGGACAGAAGTGGTGCTGGTGTGGGGTCTGGGGGTGGAGGTAGAGGTGAGGACAGAGGTGGTGCTCGTGTGGGATCTGGGGGTGGAGGTGGAGGTGGTTGTGGGGACAGAGGTGGTGCTGGTATGGGGTCTGGGGGTAGAGGTGGAGGTGGGGACAGAGGTTGTACTGGTGTGGGGTCTGTGGATGGGGGTGGAGGTGGAGGATGTCATGGGGACAGAGGTGGTGCTGGTATGAGGTCTGGGGGTAGAGGTGGAGGTGGGGACAGAGGTGGTGCTGGTGTGAGTTCTGTAGGTGGGGGTGGAAGTGGGGGCAGAGGTGGTGCTGGTATGGGGTCTGGGGGTGGAGGTAGAGGTGGGGACAGAGGTGGTGCTGGTGTGAGTTCTGTAGGTGGGGATGGAGGTAGAGGTGGGGACAGAGGTGGTGCTGGTATGGGGTCTGGGGGTGGAGGTAGAGGTGGGGA
>NW_004955476.1:11070754-11117042 GCF_000276665.1 Chinchilla lanigera
TGGTGTGGGTTCTATGGGTGAGGGTGGAGGTGGAGGTTGTTGTGGGGATGGAGGTGGTGTTGGTGTGGGGTCTGGGGGTGGGGGTGGAGGTAGAGGTGGAGGCAGAGGTGGTGCTGGTGTGGGTTCTATGGGTGAGGGTGGAGGTGGAGGTTGTCGTGGGGACGGAAGTGGTGCTGGTGTGGGGTCTGAGGGTAAAGGTGCTGTGGGTCCCGGTCGTGGACACCCAAGAAGTGTGTGTCCCCGGGGTTTGGGTGGCCTGTGTAGAGGTACTGGCCTGGAGCTCGGTGGGCTGAGGGGTGGCCAAGGTCGCAGGCGTGCTGGATGTCACCCCGCACCTGTCCACCCACTCGCAGCACTGTATGCGGATCTCGTAGTTGTAGCACATGGGCGGCAGCTGCTCCCGGTTCAGGCAGAGCAGCCCCACCTCAGTGTTGCAGGTCACCTTCTGCTCTAGCTCGGCCAGCGGTGTGTCCGGGAAGAACTGCGCTCGGCACTCCACACTCCGGGGCCTGTCGCAGAACTTGTATCCGCGTGCCCGCAGGTCAGGAAAGGTGTCAAAGTCGCCACTGTCTCTGCTGGACCCAGGGTAGCTGCCGTCGATCCAGCCGGTCCAGGTGCACTGCTCTTGTCGACAGGACGCGGTGTTTGGCCCCGGCTTCGCACTCGAGACCGAGACTGTGGCTGTAGCTGGTGAGGGGGTCACTGTGGCAGTGGGGACAGTGGCCAGGCCCGTGTGCGTGATGGGAGCAGAAGAGGAGGCTGTGGGGCCAGAGAAAGTGGGGCAGGGCACAGGGTGGCAGCACAGGACCCGGACCTGGTAGTTGTCACAGAGCCCTGACACCTGGTCCCGGTTGTGGCAGGTGAGCCCCACAGAGGGGCTGCACTCCACACGCTGTCCTAGGACGTCCAGGGGCACGTCGGGGGCATCCTCTGCCCGGCACTGCACCTCCCTGGGTGCTTGGCACAGCTGGTACCCGTGGGCACGAAGGTTCTCCAGTGTGTCGAAGTCCCCGCTGTCAATGCCACGCCCAGGGTGGCTGACGTCCAGCCAAGGGGACCACACGCACTCCTCCCCACAAGGCCAGGAGGTCGTGGGGGCCTCGGCCGACGTCTCCCTGCGCGACGTGTGGGTGGCAAGGGGCCGGGTGCTGCTCCGGGGGCCTGTGGGTGCTGTGCTCCGGGTGGAGGGAGGCTGTGTGCCTGGGGAGTGTGTCGAGCTCTTGGCTGTGGACAGAGGATCCACAGCTGGGTGCCGGGGCCACATCCAACTGCCCACTGCCTGGCCCGGCATCCCCGCTGCCTGTGAGCTGCCTGGCCACTGGCTCGGGCCCAGCCTGGCAACAACAGGCACAGGGCTCAGCCGTTCCCAACCTTGCCTCCCTGCGGGACTCACTCTGGCTGGCCCCAGGCAAAGCCACCATTGTGTCCCCTGCTCTTCATTCCGGGAGGCCCTGGTGATGCCTGGGGTCCTGAAGCACCCCAAAAGGCTAGGTCCTGGGGCGTCTGGTCCCCAAGCCATGTCCCTGCATGCTAAGCAGCAGGGAGGCTGCAGGGTGACAGGTGGTGAGAAGGGGTGGTCACGCTGCGAGCCCCAGCCTTACCCTGGGACACCGTGGAGAAGGTGAAGGTGGTGGGCGGCAGGGTGCTGAGGGAGCCGCAGGCGTAGACCCTCCTCTCGATGGTGCCATTGGCCCCACAACTGGCAGAGAGGCAGCCACCCATGCCATCCGTCGTGTGGTAGATCTTGGCCCCTGGCTGGAAGCGCCGTCCATCATAGGTGCAGAAGCAAGCTGTGGGGAACAACGATGCCCGTGAGGGGCTCAGGCAGAGACAGGGCCCCCAGCCAGCGCTGGCCCCCGCGGCTACTCACCCTCGGTGTCGTAGGTGCAGCGCACACCACTCTCCGTGCAGACGCTGGTGAGGGGAGGAAGAGGTTGGCACTGGGGTCCTGGGCCCAGCGCTGGTGGCTGAGACAGTCGCCCCATCCCTGCCAGGCTTCTTCCCCAAGGTCACACCGCCCACCGAGGACTGACCCCAACAGTAACCAGCAGAGGCGGGCGGGGTGAGAGTTCAGACCACGTCCCTGCATGGGATGAGGGCAGCACCCCCTGTGTCTCTGGGTGCTGTCTAGGTTCCACATCCCCCCTGCACCCCACCTGGGAGCCCTAAGATACCCTGAAACTTGGCCAAGGCATGTGGGCCACAGGGACAAGGCCACAGGCCTCCTGCAGGGACTCACCAGGACTGGCAGTTCTCAGCAGAGGGCACTGCTGCGCCCACACGGTACAACTTCCCGTGGATGTGGCAGGGCGGCGCGGAGGTGGAGGAAGGGCACTCGGCCACACACTGCATCTTCTCCTCGTCGAAGATAGGAGCCCCCGGGGGGCATTTGGGGTAGCAGCCTGTGGGCCAGGGAGGCCTGAGTGCCAGGGAGGCCTCCATCCCGTCCCCAGTGCCCTCCAGCCACAGGACAGACCCCCACCTCTCGCACACAGCCCAACCCACCTTCCAGGCCGCGAAGGTCCTGAAGGCAGCGGCCGCTGGGGTTCCGGCAGGTGCGCAGGCAGGGCGCCCCGCAGGGCTGGTAGTGCCACTCGCACTCCCCGGCGGGGTTGTAGTAGTCGCAGAAGAGTGCTGGGCAGAGGGCAGAGGGGGCTGGGCCCAGAGAGCACCCTGCCACAGCCCTCTAGACTGCCCTGCTCGTACCCTCCCGGCCACGCCAGGTCAGGTCTCCCAGCCTTGGAGAAGCCACACCAGGTCCCAGCCCGAGCCAGCTCTACCCTGACCCCAGGCTTCACCAGTGACCTCCGCTCCTAAACCCACACCCCACAGCCAGCCTGTGCACTCACGGCAGACGTCGGGCGTCCTCCAGGACACACACACCCCCGCCGCATGGCAGGCCTGGGCGTAGGCAGCCACGGCGGTGCAGAAGCACTCGCAGTCGCCCCCCGAGTCGCAGGCGCAGCTGTCGCTCACACAAGCCTCGTAGTACTTGGCCGGCTCCACCTGAAGAACGCAGGGTTCAGACACCAGGCTCCCCACTTCCCCGGGCTCTCAGGGGTCGGGCTGGCTGGGTGACCTGGGCCGGTTTCCCAGTGCCTCACCCCAGGTGGCTGGCCAGGTCTATCACAGCGTCCCCAGACCAGTGAGACCCTGGGAAGCTCCAGCTGCACAGCCCCCCTGGCAGCCACAGAATCAACACCCCACAGCCCCGAAGCCACGGCTGTGTCTGAGAGAGCTGGTGCCAGTCCCCACTGGGCCCAGCCACCCGTGCTAATGGTGCCAGCCCTTCCCTTTCTCAGCCACTGTCCTCTACACATCCCCAAGCGTACGTGGGCATGGCAGGTGGCAAAGGTGGCACTGTTGATGATGCTGCACTGCCTCTGGGCCCAGGACTTGCGGTACGGGTTGGCTGTGCAGGGGTCCTTGGGCGCCACAGCATCCGGGCAGGTGGGTGAGAACTTCCAGCTGTTCCCGAACTCCAGCGCATCACCCACCACAGCCTGGCTGCGCGTGGTCAGGTCATTGATGGCGTTGTCATCGAAGTTCCCGCACAGGCCACAGACCCTGCCCTGAAGAGGGGAGGGACAGGGTGAAGGAGAGGTCCCCTGGGGTCCCAGGGTGCACACTGACTCCAACCTCCCCTGTCCAGGACTGGAGCTGCAGGCAAAGGCTGGTCCAGGCCCTGCCCGAGACCCCAGGGAGGCCACATCCCCTTCACCCTGCACAAGTGCCTTCTCCCTCCTCCTCCAACTTGATCTGCCAGTCACTGCAGGGGACCATGGACCACTGTGGCCAGGTTGGGGCCAGCCATGCAGAGAGGGAGCCGGAAATGCCCTGGCTGCCAGGCCTGCCCTGTAGGCTGAGTTTCCACCCCCTGCCCCAATCTCACACTCTCTCTCTCTCTCTCTCTCTCCCTCTCTCTCTTTTTCTCTTGTCTGCCTGTTTCAGTCCACCTATCTCTGTCCCTCTGTCTCTCTGTCCTTTTCTGTCTCTCTCTTTCTCTCTCTCTCTCTCTCTCTCTCGCTCTCTCTCTCTCGCTCTCTCTCTCTCGCTCTCTCTCTCTCTGTCTCTGTTCCCCTTCCTGTCTGTGTGTCCAGCAGAGCCCGGGGGGCCAACAGCAGTAGCCTCCCTCGATGGGTCTCACCTTGAACTCGGGACTGAGCATGAGGAAGAGACTGGTTTTCCGGTCCCAGAGCAGCACGAGGCCAGCATCAGTGTCCACCACCAAGTAGATGCCCATCTGGCGCACAGTGTAGGGCGGCTCCTGCCCGGTGCCCATCTGGACCACCTCCACCTTCCCACTGCTCAGCTTCAGCTCGTAGCTCTGTACGGCAGGGCTCCCTCAGGGACTGGCAGGGACCCCTCCCCTCCCACGTCGCCGTACCCATCCCACAAGCCCTTCGCACCCCCAGGAAGATCTTGATGTCCTTGGAGCAGGTGGTCCCCATGGTGCCGCAGGGGACGTTCTCGGTGATCACGCGGAAGGCATCCCCAGCACTGCCATTCCCACCACACTGGTCCTGGGGAGCAGAAGGACGTGGTCAGGTGGGCTGGGACCCCCAGGACAGCCGGGAGTCCTGGCAGCCCCCAGGCAGCCATGCACCTGCACCAGCGTGTACTCGCAGGCCCCATTGAAGGTGTAGCGCTGCCCGTCGAAGGTGAGGAAGTGGCCATCCCCATAGACGGCACAGGTGGCCAGACAGGGTTCGTCCGTGCACCGCCACATCCGGTTCTCACAGGTGCTGTGGGGCGCAAGGTCAGACAGGTGCCGGTGCTGTGAGGGTTTCATGCCCGGGCTGCCTGGTCCACCCATCCCCCCAGCTCTGTGCTGGTCACTCCATGCCTAACAGGGACCTCTGTCCAGTGAATGGGTGGCAACCTGTACCCTGGGACTCAGCCCCACCTACCAGGTATTGCAGCCATCGAGGACAGTCTCCCCAGGCCGGTAGCTGGCCTCGTTGTGCACGCAAGGACAGTCCTCCTCGGCAACGCAGCCTCCGTCACCGTCCGCCACCAGCCCATCAGGGCACACGCAGCCCGAGATGCACTGGGTGCTGTACTGTGGGACGTGTGCACACCGCTCAGCGGGAGGGGATGGTCTGCAGGACCCTCCCTGTCCCCTGAGAGAGAGGTGGCCACAGGATGCAGAGCCATGGAAGCCGTGAGCCCAGCCAAGTTCAGGTGGTGTCCCTGGGACGCCTGAGAGGGTGCCCAGCAGCCCCTATCCAGGACAGCGCAAGACCTCCAGGGGCCATGAGGGGTCACCGGGAGCCATGGGGTCGCTAGGGTGGCCGGCACTCACGCAGGCCATGTCCAGGGTATGACAGCTCTTCTGGCAGCTAGCCCCAGCAGCCCCCAGGGTGGCGTTGCGGCAGTCGAAGTACACCATGGGCGCATAGCACGCTGTGGAAAGACGGCACTCGGGACCCCAGCCAGCAACTCAGGCCCGCGGGGGACCACGGATTGTGGTGCAGCTTCAACCTATGCGTTCCCAGACGGCCGAGTGTGTGCCCACCCGTGCCCCGGTGTGGGGGTTTGCACTGAGCATTGTGTGTCGTGCGTGTGTCTGTGTTCACGCGCATGGGTACAGGAGCCTGCACCCCGTGCTCCCCGTCACTGGGTATGCCAGCCTGGGGCGTCTCACGGGATAGGGACCAGGCTCACCTGGGCTGGGCTCGAGCCTCCCGATGCAGGTCAGCGTGCCCCGTGTGCAAGTGCTGGAAGGAGAGGGTGGGAGCTCGAGTGTCCCATGGGGGACACGGGGTCTCTTCCCCACCCCTGAGCCCGGGCCTCACCAGACAGCCCCGCTGTCATGCACAGACTCGCCACTGGGGACCACAGAGCCCCCGTGGTAGCAGGGACACTCGTGGGCCAGCACACATGCGCCCGCCTCATCCAGGAAGGTGCCCGCGGGGCAGGCACAGCCGTCCACGGGCACGAAGGACACGCTACAGGTGACGTCTGCCTCACTGAGGCTGCGGCAGGTGGGCTGACAGGTGCTCAGGTGCTCCTGGTAGACCATCGACTTGGGGCAGGTGGTCGTGGGCTTCGCTGTGGGGCAGGAAGAGAGACAGTCAGGTCGGGGACCTGGACCAGCATTCGGGCAGCAGGGTCCTCGGGTGGGCATGGGCACTCACTGCAGACGCCGTCCCGCCAGCCGCGGAGCAGCACGCCCTTGGCGGCGCAGGCCTGCACGTAGGAGGACAGGGCGGCGCACAGGCAGTCCTCGCTCTTCTCGCAGTTGCACGTGTCGAACATGCAGTTCTGGGGGCAGCGGAGGGTCAGGACCCGCCCATGTCGAGCACCCTGTGCCCCTCCAGTTCCCTCCCCGAGCCCCCAAGCCTCAGGGGAGCTTTACTGGCATCTAGGAGCCAGGCCTCACGGGCCGCCTCCCTCAGCTCTGGGATCAGATGCTAAGCACAGCTCCACTGTAACCTTGAGGTCTGGCCATGAGCCCGGTGTCGGGCACACAGGTGGGCAGGGGATGAATGAGTGGGTAGGGCGGGGGTGGGGTGGGGAGTCAGGTGTGGGCCCTGTGCCCTGCCTGGCCCTTGGAGCGGTCACATGGCGTCCTCCCAGCCTCCCTGGGCACCACCATGGCGGCAGTGGGGCCCAGCAAGCCTCACCGAGTAGTAGGAGTTGGGGTTCACGGTGGCGTGGCACTGGGCAAAGGGGCCATCAGCGTCCGTCAGCAGCGCGCACCAGTGCTGGGCGTACTTCTCTGTGGACAGAGGGAGCTGTCTTCCACCACGTGCCTTAGCAGTTCCCACCAGGTGCCAGCGGTGCCTGGCACAGCCAGTCCTTGGCCACATTACAGATGGCAACAAAGGCAGGGACACAGCATTCCCCAAAGCACGGAGCATGGTGAGGCCATGGTGTCACCACCTTCCCTGTGCCTGGCCACCTCCTGGGGCCACAAGGGCCCCCACAGCGAGCAGATGGGCATAGACCCCTCCAGGCCTTCACCTGCTTCCTCGGCCACAGAGGGAGGGGACAAAGCAGCCCAGGGCCAGCTCCCCACTGGAGTCCTGTCACCAGTAAGTGAGCCCAGGACCTATGTCCTTCCTGTTGCGCTGAAGCAGGGCCCCATTTTCGCCCCTGGATAAAGCCCCAGCGGCTGGCAAGAGCTGGCGGGAGCATGGACACAGCCTCTGCCTGGCCCTGGGGCAGCCAGATGCACACCACACACCATTCTCCACGCTGAGCGAGCAGGGGTCCTCGAAGCTGTTCTTGGCATTGGGGCAGGAGGCCTGGGTCTTCCAGGTGTTGGCGAAGGCGGCGCCTGTGCCCTCCACCACCCCGCTGATGGTCCGGAAGTCGTCGGCCTGGTTCTGGTTGAAGTTCCCGCAGAGACCTAGGGCAGGAAGGCAGTTGAGGCCCCATGGGGCTCA
The DNA here is from genome assembly GCF_000276665.1 of Chinchilla lanigera. NCBI lineage: Eukaryota > Metazoa > Chordata > Mammalia > Rodentia > Chinchillidae > Chinchilla > Chinchilla lanigera. The sequence goes on from NW_004955476.1 coordinate 11,078,149, forward strand.
GGGACAGGGACGGAAGCGGGATGGGGACCCCCCAGGTGGCCTCCTACCACAGGTCTGTCCTTGGAGCTCAGGCGCCAGCTGCACGAACAGCTGCATAGTGGGCACCAGCTGGACATGCAGCTGCAGCCCCAGGTTGGTCTCCGCGATGATGAAGAAAGTGGAGGGTTTCAGGATGGTGACGTTGGCTGTGGACACAGAGGGCACAGCTTGCTGGCTGCATGGGCAGGACCCACAGCAGCCCGGGCGGGGCAGGGCTCACCTGCAGAGACTGGCAGCTGGGTGTAGATCTGGTTCATGAACACCTCGCCACTGGCCTTCACCACCACCACCTGGAGGCAGCGGTGGTGGGGTCAGCACAGGTCACGCAGGACCCCTGCAAACCAGCCCCAGAGGCTGCAAACTGGCCAGCTCGTGCTGGGGGACTTTGTCCATGGGCCATAGCGCCCACCCTCCATGCGCTAACACCCTGAGTCCTACCCTGCAGCTCATCCCGATTTTCTGAACTGTCCATGAGGACCAAACATTTTTTAACCCAATGCAAAAACCTAAGTTAATTTATACAAAGTCAACTTCAGTAGATGCTCAACCCCCTGTTCCCCGCGGCCAGGAGGGCAGTGGGGGCAGGGCCTCATCCCTGCATGGGGACAGTCACCCAGAAGACTCAACAGGCGCGGCTGGCACCTGAGCTCCGAGGACAGACCTGTGGTAGGAGGCCCCCCCCGGGGGTCCCCATCCCACTTCCGTCCCTGAAGCCCCGCACTGCTCTCGCTGCTGCAGACCGAGGCCCGGGCGGAGGCAGTGGTCCCCACACTCACCGTCTGCCCCCCGCCCAGGCTCAGGGTCACGCTCTTCAGGCAGGTCTCGCTGTCCGTCAGCCCACACCGGCGCAGCTCGGCCAGCACGGCAAAGGTGCTACCCTGACAGGGCTGCAGGGACACACAGGCATTCACGCCCTGCACAGCCACCTCGTCCAGCCACAGCCATCCTTTCACTGGGCGCCCCACCCGCCCCTCCACCTGCCTGACTCCCAGGGGGAGCCCAGGTGATCCAGGAGAGAGGGAAGCACATTGCAGCCCTGGTGGGGACTGGCCCCCTGAGAAGGCGGCCACCGTGGAATTCCAACCCAGGGGCTCAAGGGAAAGGCTGAGTGACCACTGGGAGGGAGGGAGGCAGGGACGCGCCCAGCGTGCTGGGACAGTGACACTGGTCTGTGTTCTGCTAATGGCAGACACAGGATGTTCTGCACATGGACAGTGAGCCTGGCAGAGCCCAGGGACAATGAGGACACTGGCGTGTCACCACGGTGACAAATGCACTGGAAATGCCAGTAACAGGAGATGGTTGGGGTGTGTGGAGTCCCCGTACTTCCTGCTCGACTTATTTATGAACCTAAAACATAGTCTAGTGTAAAGTAAAACCCAAGGTCAGAGAGGTCACCCGGTGCTCCGGCCGGGAGTCCGGGGCTGAGCGTGTCCCCACGTCCAGTCCTGGGGACCCTGCGGTTTCCCTGGTGCAGCAGAAACACGCAGCTGGCCGGGGAGGCAGGGTCCACACCTTGGTCACCACGTAGCTGCAGTCCCCGTGCACCGTGTACTCCTTCTCATCGAATGTGGACAAGTGGGCACCGCCCAGCACCGAGCAGGTTCCGGGGCATGGCAGCTCCTGGCAGCGCCAGTGACCTCCCATGCAGGTGCTGTGTGCGGCAGGAGGAGACAGCCGTCTGTAGGCTGAGGACAGCTGGCTGCACAGCCTCCCATGTCGGGACTGCCCCTTGCACTTGGGTGGGGAAGCCCCAGACCTACCACTCTGTACAGTCTGTGGAGTAGTTGGCCCCCGGCGCATAGGAGGTCCCGTTGTACACACAAGCACACTGGGACACAGGAACACAGCCGGCGTGCTGGATGTCGTCCAGCACCATCCCTGCAGGGGGCAGCACCGTGGGATGAGGACTCGGCCCAGAAGGACCACAGCAGTGTAAAGGTTCCTAGTGAGGCGGGGAGAGGCTCACCCTCGGGGCAGAAGCAGCTGGCCACGCAGTGGTCCTCGCACAGCTGGGAGCGCTGGGGGTTGGAGCAGGTGTCAGTGCAGGGTGAGCCGCACTCTCGGTGCTGCATGCCGGCCGAGCACGTCTGGGCTGCAGGGGAAAGGTGGGCTCACGTCAGGCCCCTTCCCTGCCCGCCTGGGGTGCGACAGGATGACGGGCGGGGCACTCACGACAGAGATCGGGACTCCGCCAGTCCTGGGGCTGCCCGCCGGCGTGGGCACACTGCCGGGAGAACTCGGCGAGGGTGTGGCAGAGGCAGTCAGGAAGGTGGGCGCGCTTGCAGTGGCAGAGGTCCTGCTGGCAGGCCTCAACGTAGCCGCTGACCTCCACCAGGTCTGTGCAGCCCGCAAACAGCCAGCTGTTCAGCAGCTCCTCGCAGATGCCCTGGGGGCGACCCGGACCCCAGAGGTCAGGCCCGGATCCACAGATGTGCCTGCTCCTGCCCTCCCTGCCACCTAAGTACCCTGAAGCTCACAAGACTGATCGAGCAGTTCTGGGGTGCAGGGCTGGGGTCCTGGCACTGCTCCATGGGGCCATCCATCTTCTGCAAGTTTCCGAACTCCAGAGGGGTCAACCTGGCATCTTCAGGGAACAAGAGCAGCTCTGCTGTGGGCCCCAGACCCCAACTCAGCATCCTAGAGGCCCCATGGATGGCCAGGTACCCCTTATTGGTGGGCTAGCTGGGGTTCCACAGGCCATGGGCAGGGGACAGGGGGCAGGATGTGGCTCAGCCACTGAGATCCAGGGGCCTGGCAGACATTTGCAGCCACACGCACCTGGGAGGCACAAGGGTGTGCACGTGTAGGGCCTGGGCAGGTGCTGTGGGCGCAGGTGCACCTGCTGGGACTGTGTGCCGGCATGGGAAATGCTTGGGGCTTACTGTGGGACAGGAACTCGCCGGCCTCCGGGACACCATTGAAGTCTCCGCAGAGCCCGCAGGTCTTGTTGGCGTATTTGGTGTCCAGCTCCAGCTGCAATTGGGGAGGACATCAGATGCTGGCCCCACCAGGGATGCCCGGCACACAAGGGACAAATTCCCAGGGAGGGGCCAGGGTCTCCCGGTGGAGATGTGGGCTGTTGGTCCCTCCCCACAATCTGCAGGGAGCTCCATTCTCAAGCAGGCCTGGGGGAGATGCTCCCACAGGCAAGTCCTCCTTGGGGCGCCCAGGTCCCCATCTTCACCTGCCAGGTGCGGGTCCGGCCTTCTTTTTTTTTTTTTTTTTTTTTTTTTTTTTTTCTTTGAGTCCGGCCTTCTTACCCTCCTCACCCAGAGCCCTTTGTGCCCTCTCTGGAGAGGGCATCAGGAGGGGGCCCCTCGCGCTCCAGGAAGTTCTGTCTGCCCCCCACCTGTGCTCACCGTGAGGCTGTCATCCGGGTTCCAGGTGAACACCAGGCCCAGCTTGGCCACCACCTTCACGTAGCCGTTGCTGTGCTCTATGAGGACTCCGGCCTGGCTGAAAGGCAGCTGGACCCTGAGGGAGGGGCTGGCGGTTAGGACAGGAGGTGACCCCACCAAGAGGGTTCCCCGCTCACTGGGTCCCTGGAGAACTGGGCCCGGCCACCACCCTGCCCCTTCCTGGCTCCTGTGCTCTGCTCCACCCGTGGTCCCTAGACTCACCACAGCCCCAGGACTCACGGGTGACTGTTGACCAGGACGGAGTCCCTGGCCAGCTCGACGACCAGGCCGTTGAGCTTCATGACGACCCTGTTAGGGGCCGTGGCACTGGACCCCGGGCCTCGGCGCAGCTGCACGTTGAAGTCCTCGTAGGCGGCGCCACAGTGCGCGGAGAACACGTAGTTGCAGAGGCCGGGGAAGCGGAAGACGGCGCCGTCGAAGGTCTTGTAGTGGAAGTCGCCCCAGGTGCTGCAGACGCGCCCCGTGTGTGCGGGGTTCAGGGCTGCGGGGAGCCGGGAAATGGTGACTGCCAGGCACCCCTACCCCATGCCCAGCCCCCCACAGCCCTGCCCCAGGGTGGCATCTGGGCTAGCCCTGCCTCGAGGAGCCCTGGGAATGGCCAGCAGTGGCTCTGCCCCTTTCCTAACTTGTTCAGAGTCACCCCCAAAGGGGGACCCCATTTTCTGCCAGCCCACTTCCATACCAAGCCCCACCATTCCCCAGGGTGTTCCCCACGGGCCCTGGGGTTCCTCACCTCGCAACACAGGGGCAGTCGTCAGAGGGGGCAGGACGGTCACCCCGAGGAGTGGGCGGCCTGTGGAGACAGGACTTGTGGCAAGTGCCTAGCGTGGGAGCCCCGTCCAGTCAGGCACTATAGCTTGAGTGTCAGGCGCATGTGGGGTGCAGTGCAGGGACGGCTGACACCTCCCTCCCCGCCCTGGGGCCCAGAACCATCTGTCTGCAGGGGGGGGGGAGATCTCAGGTACTTGAGTCTATTCAGTCTCAGATGCTGGCCCTAGGCTCAGGCGCCCCCAGTGTGGCCTGGCTTCAGGAAATGCAAACTGGATGCTAAGTGGGCCCGGAAGCCCCAGACCCCTCCCGTGGACACTGGCTGCCTGCTGGCCCCAGTGAGCAGGAAGGCCTCCCACCTTTCCCTGCCCTGCGTTCCTCTGTGGAAACTGCGGACAGCCCTGCCTTCTGCCCTGTCCTGGGCAAGGCCTCAGCTAGGTGCCCCTGAAGTAACAGATGTTCTGTGGGGGACATGCCGGCTTGGCAGCGTTTCTGCAACTCCCCCAGGGGTTGGGCTAGAGAGGGACAGGTAGAGCCATGCAGGCCGGGTGCCCCCAGGCCCCAAGTCCTGAGCCCTTGCAGTGGTCACTGGGATGGATCAGGATCAGCTGGCCTGGGGCGCAGAAGGCTGAGACTCACCCCCGTGTCCTTGCTGGGGAGAGAGGTTGGGGGAGGTCTCGTGGCTGGATTTCAGGGAGTCCTCCTGGGCCAAGCCTGTGGAAGAGGGCACAGCCTGAGCAGGGTGCAGGGCGTCTCTGTCCATGGGGCTGGTTGTCTGAGGTCGCCCTTGATGACTGCTGGACGCTCCCACGTTTCCAGTCATTGAGCATCTGCCCTCTCAGGCCCTGCTCTGTCTAGGGACCAGGGACAGAGCCCAGACGACAGCCTACGATGCAGACCCTGGAGAGGAGGCTTCTGGGGCCACAGGCTGTGCTGCAGGTGCATCTGTGACCAGATGCTGGCCACACAGCCTTGCGGTCCGTGTGGCTGGCCGCCCCACCCCTACACCTGCAGAGGGTCTTGGGCAGAGCTGCCTCACTTCCTCCCGAGCCCACTACCCACTCCCGGCCTGTTCAGGGTTGGAGCACCCTGTGCCCGCTGCATCCTGCTGCCCCAAGGCTTTGGTCAACTCCTCCTGTGAGATGCACACAGAGGACAGAGGAGGATCAGGTCCCCCGCATGCTGCTCGCATCTCTGCTCCTTCACCTCCCAGCATGGTCCCCTCAGAGTCCCCTTCCTGCATGTCAGTCTGGGGCTGCCGAGGCCTGGGCAGCAGGGGCAGTGGGAGAACCCAGGCCCAACATGGCTCTGCAGAGGCAGCAGGACCAGCGAGAGCTCTTCTCCTCAGCAGGACCACGTGGGCACAACACCGGTCAAGGCAGGTACCACTGCTGCACTTATGGAGCTCTGGCCCCTCACCCAGGCCTACCCTGACCAGCCTTCCTCTGAGCGCCTGGGGAGGGTCCCAGCCTCGCAGGGGGTCCAGCATGGGCACAGAGGGCACAGTTGAGAGCCAGCCCCCAGGGGAAGAGCAACCGGGCAGGGAGTCTGCCGCTTCCTCAGAGGCTGTTGCTCCGGAAGGTGCTGGGAGAGGGCGGCTGGCCCCACTCTACGTGCACCCGGGGCCTCTGTCACCACCACTCCAGCCACCCATGTGGGAGGCATCCTCCAGGTATCACAGGACCCTGGGGACAGGCCTGGGAAAGACCTCAAGATACCCAGCAGGCCCACAGGGCTACAAGACACACATCCTGCCGCCCAGCTAGGAGCCCCAGCCTCCAGCCTGGCACATGATCACATGAGCTGCCTGGTCCTCACCATCTTACCTGAGTGCTGGGCACAGGCCAGGACCAGGGCCCAGAGCACGGCCAGCGTCCTGCGGCCGGGACCCATGGTGTGAGCGTGGGGATGACCCCGTGGCAGCCTCTGAGGAGGCACTGGGCGGTGGTGGCCTTTTGTAGGGGCTCCCTGGAAGGCGGGGCACCCCCTCACCCAGGTAAACACGGGCACTTGCCCTGGGCCACCCAGGCAGAGGGCGGGGCTGCCCCAGGCTCCTGCCACTCACCCCCACCCACAGGCTCCAGGCACCTCTGACGTCCTGCTGCCTCCAGAGGCCACTGCGCGGACAGCTGCGACACTGTGCACACATGCAGTGCCTGGGCCTTGGACTCTGCCCTGCTGGGGCGCAAGTGCCTCAGGGGGCGTCACGGGGCTGGCGTGGGGGCTGTAAGTGAGGGAAGTGTGACTGCGGGAATAAGCTGCACAGAGGCCAGCGGCTGGGGCTCCAGACTCCAAACCTCATCTTGGCCTCAGCACTGGACTGCTGCTGACAGAGGCAGCAGGATATGCCGTGGGCAGGGCAGGTGGCCCCAGGCTGGGACCCCCGCCCCTGCACTGGGTGCAGGGGTGGCCATGGGGGCTGTAGGCCATGAACCAAGCAGGGGCAGGAGAGTGACGAGGTCCTGCCCTTGCCATGCCCTCCAGGAGGCAGGAGGGGGCACGGCCAGTGCCTGCCCCTGGCCCAAGGCCCCAGGCCTGAGTCACTGTGGGATCCACACCTCGGCCCCTGACCCAAGTGAGTCACTGGCCAGCAGCGGGTTATCATTGTCCCTGCCTCAAAGGCTGGGCTGAGTGTCCGGTAGCTTGGGCCCTGTGGCTAGGGCCAAGGGGTTGGGGACGCTGGCCAGGTAGGCATCCTCAGGCATCTGAGCCATGGAGCATGGCACCTGGGCTGACCACCTTACCCCACAGAAAGCCAGACCCGGGCACTCCTCAGGTGCCCTGCAAAGCCAGTCCACCCACCTGGGCCCTTGTGGTGCGCAAGCTCTTGGCTCTAGACCAGCCCGGCCTGGCGACCAGAGCAGCTCACAGGCCGGCGCCCTGGGGTGCAAAGCTGGGGACTTGGCCTCCAAAGTCAGGCTCCTTCTGCCCTGCTGACTTGTGGGAAGAACTGTGCCAAGCCAATGAGGCTCACTCGTGGGGGGGACCTGCACATGGGTGGCACAAGAGGGCACACGGCCAAGGCCCTGGACCTAGAGTTCCTCAGCTCTGGCCTGGATTTGATGAGGTCAAGGTTACTGGAGTCCAGCAGGAAAGGGCTGGGTTATGTCCCCAGGTGTCACCACGGAGACGGAAAGACCATCGGGGACCGGACAGGGCGGAGGCTATGACCACATCCCAGAGCATCGCTGCCATGCTATAGTCAGGCCACTAATCCTGCCTGCCCCGATCTGGAACCAGAAGTGAATGTCCAATAGCCCCTTTGTCCTGGTGGTGAACCCCGGTGACTCAGGGGAGATTAAGCCGCAGCAGATCTGGTTGGGATCAGGCCCATGGGGGGGGGGGCAAGAAACAGCCGCATCTGGACACGTGGACCAGGCAGAGTTGGTGTGACCTGGGTGCCGAGAGGTGTCCACCCATAGTCCACCCACCCGCCCTGTGCTCCCCTGGGGGTGAAGCCAGTCTCCCTGGGCCCCAGGACTCCCCACAGCAGCACACCCATCTCAGCACCCTCAGATGCCGGTGCGAGCATCGCACGCTGATGCCCCGGCTGGGGCGCAGCACTGGGATCCCTCCACCTCTGAGCGTCACTTCATCTTGGCACGGCCCCTGCAAGGTGACCTGCCGGGGGCAGTCCGCCTGAGGCTCAGAGGGGTCCAGGGCCACACCACTGGGGCATTAGGGCCAGGGTCTTGTCTCAAGCTCAGAGGGCGAAGCAAGTGGATGAACCCTCACAGCGGCCTCCCACACAGGGCAACCGGAGGGTTTGCGCCTCCCGCCAAGACTGGTTGGGGGAGCACCTGTCCTCCCATGGAGTGGGACTTTGAGCTGTAACTGGAGAATGACTTAGTGAGAAAGATGGAGGTCCCTCAGGCTGGCGAGCTGGAGGTGGGCTCGGGGAGGGGCTCCTGGCCCAGGTGGGGGGCCCCACCCCTGCACCATGCTCACAGAAGGGTGGGCTCTGGGTTACCCAGCAGGGCCTTCCTGCAGGAGCAGAGATGTCTTGAGTCCCCTCCAGGGCGGAGGCCCCTGGCCTGGGGTGCAGGGTGGGGGCTGTGCCCTGGCCCCAGAGGAAAGGAGCGGCGCAAATTTGACTTTACGGTGGGGCCGCACTGATTTGAAGCTTGCGTGTGTTTGTTTTCTGAATCACAGGGCAAACAGAATTCCTCCCAGGACCGGGCAGGGCCAAAGACCGCCCTGCCCCTCAGGTGTGCCGTTGGCCCAGGACCCGCTCTGGCTCCACATCCTCCTCAAAGACCTCCCGGGCACCCCTGAGGGCCAGCGCTGGCCTTGCACAACTGGGGTCCCACACCCACTCTGCCCACCTGCATCCCCTCCTTGCCTCTGGCCCCATAATCCTCCGACCTTCTGGCCCGTGTCATCACCGGAGCCTTCAGGTGCCCTTCACTGCCAGTCAGACCCTTGGGACCTCTGGCCCGGGGAGAAGAGGGACCTGGTGCTGGCAGAGGTCCCCAAACCCTGCGAAGGGCATTTTTCTCAATATAAAATCTGCACACAAAAGTTAAAGTACTGTTCCTGGTTCACACCCCCAAACAGCGGAAGGCAGGGTCTCTAGAGGGATTTGCACACCCAGGGTCAGAGTAACATCAGTAACATCAGTAACATCAGTGACAAGAGCCAAAGTGTGAGCCTCCGAGTGTGCACTGGTGGACAAATGGACCCGGAACATACAGCCCATCCGCACTCTGGAATACTATTCTGCTCTTAAAAACAAGTCTTTGACCCTCCCAGGCAGGGATGAGGTTTTATGAGATGAACCGCTCACAGAAGGACAAGGAGGTATGGGGCCGGCAAGTCCACAGGACAGAGCAGGACAGGCCCAGGACCAGGGGGCTAGGGTCAGCATCCAATGGGGCAGAGCTGGCCCTGGGAAAATGGGCAGTGCTGGAGGTGCAGGGCCATGCTGGCTGCATCCAGTGTAGATGGGCTTACCCCTGACTGTGCCATAAACACGACCAAGATGGGCCATGGTGGCTATTTGACCCCCACTGAGAACTGGAAGTGGTTCAGAAGGAACCCTACCTCCCATGCCGAGGGATCCCTGTCACTCACCAGGCCAGGCTCTTCTGGACCTTGAGGACACTCGCGCCCCTCGAACAAGAGGCAACTCTGTCCATCACTGCCCACACTGGCCCCTGCCCTGGGGTCAGCACAGCCCCACTCATCAAGAGAGGTTTCTTTAGGGGCTGTTTTCCTGGGTCCTCAAATTGTCTCTCTGGAGAGGCCTAGTACAGCACATGGGTAACAAGCCGGGCACTCTGCCCACCCTACCTGCCCTGTGCAGCCCTGCCAGCCTCCCCGTCTCCCTCAGAGCCAGCACAGCACAGCACAGACAGCCTCATCCACCTAAGGGACCATCCACAGCCTGGGGACAGAGCGCAGGGCATCCGGGCCCAGGGCAGAGAGCAGGGGACATGGCTTTGTGCAAAGCAGACGGTGCTCAGCCCACACAGGAACCCCGGTTTTACGAGAACACAAACAACAGCGCCGAGGAAATGCCTCAGAATGGTAACAGAGCTCAGCTCGGTGATGGGCGGGGGCCACAGTCCTGATGACAACACAGGAACCAAAGAGGACGGGCACACTCATGCACGCGCACGCTCACACATGCAGACACACACAGCCATGCACACACGTGGACACACATACATGTACACACTGGACCATGTACACATGTACACAGTGCAACATACACAACTATGTGGACATGTGCAAACCCACACACAACAGTGTACATGTGCTTACACACGTGCAAACCCAACCACAAAGACATGCTTACACAGTGCAAACACACACAAGGCAAACACATTCACAAACATGCAAACACACTACCATGCACACACTCACATGTGTGCACACATAAAGACCAACACAAGCACAAACACACAGCCACGCAGACACATATTCACACACGGAGCACAACTGTACGGATATGTACTCTCAATGGGCAACACACACAACCATGCAAACCCACACTCAGGCACAGGCAAATCCATACACTCAATGCACACATAAACAATGCGCTAACACAGAGGAGCGTGTACATGCAGCCACAGACCCAGCGCACACACATGGGGCTCAGCAAGCATGCGGCCTCCACCCTGCAGCGGCGAGGGCCTCTAGGTGAGAGGCTCTGGCTAAGCCCTGCCCACCAGGCTGCCAGTGGGCAGCTGCCTGGACAGGAAGCTCAGGTGCCCAGCATGTCAGCTGAGTGTGGAGCACACCCCCCAAACAGGAAATCGCCCCAGGGCTGCTCCCCCTGCAAGCCCACAAAGCCCTGGTGTGGCTCTAGAACCCCAGCGAGGACGCCTCCCTAAGTGTCCCCACCCTGCCCCAGTACCCTCCTCAGCAGTCTCCACCCTGCCCCAGGGTCTGCTCCACGCATCCCTGCCCTGTCCCAGTGTGAGGGGGAGAGCAACTGCCAAACTGCTAGATGCCCGATGTGCCAAGTTCGTGGTCTCACAGCATGGAGGAATGAAGTTGCAAACCAAAGAAGGTTTGCTGGGAGAGCTTTATCGGAAACAAGAAGTAGAACATCTCCCAGACTTCCAGGAGGGTTGTGGGGGATGACCACGAGGCCCTTTGTCGGGGCTAATTGCACAGCAAAGTCCCAGCGCAGGTCAAACCACAATCAACCTGTAAGGTTACAAGTGCAGGGGCTCCGCTAACATCGATCCAATAGGGAAATGAGTCACGCAGCAAGGGTGCACGGCGAGCGTCACTAACTTTAGCTTATCTCTAACTTCTAATATGGACCAGAGGCATTCCTGGAAAGGGACAAGGGTGCTCTGGCACCCATCTATGCGTCCCCTACCCCCCCGGGGCCCACTGGGCCGGGCAGTGCTAATTACAGCGGCAGTGGGACCTCTGCTTTCTCTCTGCAGGCCTGGCTGTTTTGGCTCCACCCTGAGGCAGATGCAAGTCCAGCAGGACACGCAGAGCACACGTGCTAACAACCACTGCACAGGGGGAGAAGCAGAGGTCTGCACATGTGGAGAGACAAACCTGTCCACGCACGCGTGACTGAGAACTCAGCCCAGTAACGGTGTCTTCATCCCCCAGCCAACGCAAGGTTTAATAGGAGGTCAGCTAAAATCCCGGAAAGGACTTCTGTGAGTGTTCACGATATTCCAAAGTTCACACGGAAAGATACCGGGACTGGTGTTGTGCTTGCTGTCCATGGCTATAACAAAGCATCTGGGTGATCAGTTTATGAAGAGAAGTTCCAGCAGAGGTCATCGGCCCCTTGCTTTGGGCCTGGGACTCCATGGTGGAGCGTGTGGTAGAGGAAACCCACTCACTGCACAGCTGGGGAGCAGAAGCCAGGAGTGCAAACACACACACAAAGTCCTAAGGAAGGTGCACAGTCCTAAGGAAGCCAGCTCCAGTACATTAGACCTGAACTGTGTTAGCTGGGTGTGGTGGTGCTCACCTGTGATTTCAGAACTTGGGAGGCTGAGACAGGAGGATCCCTTTGAACTACGTAGCAAGACCCTTCTCATAGAGAAAAAAAATCAAATAATATGAATTTTTAGCCCGGCACGGTGGCACATGGCATCTCCTTTCACTCTTTTCAGCCGGATCCCAGCTTCATGGTATGGGCTGGGGTGGGGGCTGACCCCTCTGCCTCCATGCAGGCTCAGGTCTCTGCCACCTTGGCCAAGGTGCTGTCCTTTCTCGTTGATTTTCTGTTCTCTGTGGCTGGGGTCATGTCTTCTTTGCCTTTTCTCTCTTGTGGATTTCTGCTCCGTTTTAATTTAGGGTAGAAATTATCTCTTTAGACCCTGGAGTCTGCTCCCCTCCCAGGTTTTCATCTGTGGCCCCAGTGCCCTGGGGGCACCACTGGGAGTCCTCTGGACCCCCTCCCTGTGCTGTGTGTCTGTGCTCAGGTTGCTGTGATTGAAGAATCTCCGCATGCCCCTTGGCTTCCAATCCCTTCCAACCGCTGACCCTGGGCCTCCGCATGGTCCCTGCCCTGCGGGCCACGGTGCCCAGCTGTCTGCACCCCTCCCAGGCTGCGCCCTTTGCCCACTGCCCACTGAAGGGCACTCCCCAAACATGGGCCCTGTTTGTCTGTTAGTGCATCTGACGGGCGACTAGAGGCTCTGCAGTGAAGGTGGATGAGGCGATGCTGAGGCCGGCCTGCCCGCGGGCCCCATCCGCAGTGTGCAGTGCCAGCCCCCAGCTCTCGGCCCTTCTTTCCTCACACCTGCTTTTCTTTGAGGAACCAACCATTTGTTTTGTTTTCTTTCCAAAGTACGTTTTGTTGAGACCTGATTTGCATATAATAACATGGACTCCCTTGAAGCTGACATCAAGGGGCTCTGGCTCAGCTCCGTCCTGTACACCTGGTCTTGTTTCTGGACCCAGCTTGGAGATACCTGCCTCTGCCCGGAGTTTCCTCACTGCCCTCTCGCATGCTCCTGGGTAGGACTGGGTTTATGTGCACCATCCCCTCTGCACCACGTTTTTTGTTCCGGACCTTTTCTTCTACATTTATTTTCTTACAGTGGTTGGGCTCCCACGTGTAGACGTGCAGTTCCTTCATGTTTGTCGCACTTTGGGCTTGTTTCTTACAATCTAGGGGTGGTGGTTTTAGTTAAACTTGAAAACACCGGTCCCTTTCTTCTCTTCCTCAGACAATATTCTACTGGTTACTGAGGCCTTTGACAAAAAATAATGAAACTTGCTTCCTCTTGCCCCCAGCATGGTGCTTTCTGTCTTCAAGCTCACTGACACTCCCTCCCGTCAAGCCCACTCAGTGACGGTTTTATTTCAGATCCTGTTGTGTTGTAGTTTTGCCTGCCTGCTTACTTTGATTTCTGGACTTAAAACCTTTGGCCCTCTTCCTGGGCGCCCTCTCTCCCGAGGCCCCATGGCTCCTCCACCTGCGCGGCAGCTACTTCACAGACTCTGAGTCCTCTGACATGTGGCCTGGGTGCTCCATGGCTATTTCTTGCTCTTGTGTGGGGTCCATCCTCGTGTCTGGTCATTTTTCCTGCACTCAGGACATTTTGGTGCTGCACTGCAGATCCGGCTTCTGTCTAAGTGGGTTCCTGCAGGTATCTACTGTGTGGGGCAGGCAGATCCACTGGCCCTGGAGAGCCCCCCTGGGGCTCATCTCTATCTGCCCCTCATCCTTTGCGCAGCCTACAGTCCAGGGCACAGCCTCCTGCTGAGGGTTTCACAGGGTCTCTAGAAGCCCACAGTGTCGTCCAGCAGAGCAGCTCGGCCTGCGCAAGCTCCTCTCTCGACGCTCCAGGCTCCTTCCATCCAGCCATCATGGGTTCTTTTTCTCGGATGCTAGGGCCACCGCATGTCACTTAGAGTCAGCCAGAACCCCGGGACACCCCGGGACCCCCCTCTTCCTGCAGCGCCCTAACCCATCCTCTCTGTGCCGTGAGCCGGCCTGCTACAAAGCTCAGCCTCGGGCTTTGGGCTTCAGGAGACCACGCTCTGTGGCTCAGCGGGAGGAGTCTGCAATGAGGCCCCCTCCTCAGACGCCCAGGTGCAGCCCAAGGGCCTCAACGCACGGCACCCTCCTCCTTCCAAGAGAACTCCAGACACCACGAACTCTGTGTCTGGGTCTGCGGCTGCCTGTGTGGATGGCGCCCCCTGGCCCCTGTGAGGCACCGCAGGCCCTGGGCCTCTGTCTGTCACCTAGAAGTTTGCTCCCTGGAGCGAAGGTCTGCTCAAGGCAGAGGGTGGTGTTGCTGTTGGAGGAGGCCTCAGATCGTGACCAGGCACCGTGGCCAAAGACAGAATGAGAGAGGCTCTGAAATTAGCCCAGGTGCCGTCCCCGACGCTCACTCCACCACTTTGCTACCGGCCAGCGCGGTGAACTCACTGAGTGGAGAGCCCAGGCCTGGGGGCTGGACAGCGAGGCCAGCGAGGCCCTGGGGTGCGGGACCACATGGGAACCGCCTGGTGGGCGCTGGGTGATGGGGTGGAGCTCAGAGGTTCGAGGCCAGCACAGGGAGGGCATTCAGCCTAGGCCAGAGCACGCGGGGCTGAGGACAACGGGGCACAGGAGTGGGCGCTCGGGAGGCTGCAGCAGGGCCCTGGATGGCAGGCGACAGATCCTGCAAGACCCGGAGGCCCTGAAGACCCTGGAGGACCACGCAGCAGAAGCAGGAGCCACGTGGGGGACAGTGGTGCCCCCCCAGCCACAGCCTTGGCTGCAGACCACACTGGTCGCCTCCAGTCGGGGCTCCACTGTGGACAGCACCTGACAGGGCGAGGTCTGGGGCTGAGATGCTGGGAAGGTGGGGCCCTGTCCGGGGGCTTCTTGGAGGGGTGGCTGTGAAGAGGACGAGAAGGAGGCAGGAGGGAGGTGAAGGAGGAGGGAGGCGCACTGAGACAGGGCAGCAGGGCCGGTGTGGCCTCCCCAGCACAGCGCCCACTGTCTCCTCTGCCCCCAGGGCGGGCGCACAGAGCGAGCACACAGCCTCACTGCTGCCCCCTGCAGGACAGGCCCTGGAGGACATGGCCTTTCCAAGCCCCATCCTCTGCCCAGATGGCGTCTGCCCTGCCAGCCTCTCCCCTAGTGGCCAGCTGTCCAGACCCCACTGTAGCCCTCAGAGGCTGCACACACAGGGCCGTTTGCCTCCTCCCAGCCTTTGACAGCAGCCTGGCATCTGGCCAACCTGGGCCAGACTGGGCAGAGGGCAGGGTCAGACCAGTCCTGGGACATGGAGGGGCAGGGAGGACGGGTCCTGGGCCCCCCCAATGGAGGCATCACTCAGGCCTGGAGCAGAGCAGGGCTTGGGGGAGTGGGCAGGACCGTCCCCAGCCAGGGGACTGGGGTGCCAGGCTGGCCACAGGAGAGGCTGGGTGGGGTGGGGCCATGGGGGCTGGCAGTAGGGGTCCGTGCCACCGTCTCGCCCCACATCTCGCCTCTCCACGTGTCGCGTCAGGACTCCCAGGGTGTGGGTACCCCAGCACCCCACTCCTCACTTGTCCCTGTGGGTGGAACCGGCCCCGGCCCACCGACACCAGAGCGGCGTTTTCTCCCCTTCGCCTGTCGTGCTGGGAGGTGCTGATCTGTCTTGCAGTGAAATCCAACCCTGCAGGGGCAAAGAGGCCCTTGTGACTCAGTTACTCATTTGCGCCTGGAATCCCCCTCTCCCCAAGAATCAGACCGGGCGACATGTGGGATGTTCTCAGTGGCCCTGTCCGCTCTGCCTGACCAGGGCGCATGAAGACCGTCCCAGTGAAGGTGGCGGCAGCGGCCCGAGCCCCAATAGCCCCACCCTTCCCTCCAGGACAGCAGCCCAGCGGGGCCTGCCCTCCGCCCAGGGGAGCCGGGCAGCTGTGCTGGTGCAGGAATGCCCGCCTGCCCGCCTGAGAAAACATCCTGCCCTGATAACGCCATTCCTTGCCAAGCACGGCACAGGCCACGCTCCCATCTTATCTGCCACCTTCGGCCTCGCCAGTGAGGAGCACCCCGGCCACAGATAAGGGGACTGGCGGGGTTCCGGGCCCAGCAGGGTGTCCTCCCCGCTCCCCCACAGCCTCAGGGTCGGGATGAGGGGGCCTCTGATAACGGCAACCCAGGAGGGGTTGCTGCTGGGGAGGGAGGGTCCTGATCTTTCCCTCCTGCTTGGCCCTGCAGCCGGGCTCCTTGGCCACTCCATATCAGCAGGTCAGCTGACAGGCATGCTGGTCACTCTGGGCCTCAGTTTCCCCAGAGCAAAACACCCCCTGCTGCCCCAGGGCCAGATCCCAGCTGGGAGGGGCTGGGGTAGCTGCAGAAGCAGGGTGGAAAAAGGAGAGTAGACGTCCGTGACCACTGGTCAGCAGGCTGCGTGTAGATACTGGAGTCCCCACCTGGCCCCTCAGGACCAAGGCCATTGAGTGCTGGCTGCCGTGGCCGGGGCATCCCTCCTTGGGGACCATCCCTAGCCCTACCCTGAGCTACACCCCCTACAGCTGGCTTCTGCCTACAGAGCTGCCCTGAGTGCCCCCCACGGACCTCGAGAAGCCCAAAGAGGACCTCAGACAGCCCAGGACTGGACGGGGGCACGGGAAGGGGTGCAGGAGACACGAGATGTGGGATCCTCCAGGGCTAGGCCCCACCTGCAGCTCTGGGGTCTCACAGGCACTGCCAGAGGGGACTCAGGCCAGAGGGAGATGGTGGGTGTGGGCAGAAGGTCCTGGGCAGAGGTGGTATCATGGACAGAAGGCACAGTCCAGCCCCAGCCGTGCTCGGGGACCATCCAGAGCTGTCTCCACCTACCTCTCAGGCCCCTCCTTCCTGGCCACTGCAGGGTGTGAGACTGCAGAATTCACTGTCCCTGCAAGGAAATCTGCAGCCGGGTGCCACCCCAGCTTGTACGGAGTGGGACACCCCCGGGTCGCTGGATGGCAGGGCAGCAGAATGGGGAGCCCAGAGTGCCAGTTGGCCTCAAGCCCAGATGGGGACAGAGCCCTGAAGCTGCAGAGGGCCAGGCTGCCCACGTCACCTCTGCAAGGTCTCCCAGACACATGAAGACCAGAGCTGGTCCCCACCGAGCTCAGGAGTTAGAAGTGACCCCAGAGACAACAGCTGGGGCCAGACCAAGCACCCAGGGACTGCACACTGCCCACCTGGCCCCTGGGGACTCTATCCTTTGTTGTGAGACCCCAGCAGGGGAGGTGAGTCCCACCCTTCACCCCACCCCACCCCACCTTTCCCTTCAGTG
The DNA here is from genome assembly GCF_000276665.1 of Chinchilla lanigera. Lineage (NCBI taxonomy): Eukaryota > Metazoa > Chordata > Mammalia > Rodentia > Chinchillidae > Chinchilla > Chinchilla lanigera. The sequence continues at coordinate 11,095,082 of NW_004955476.1, forward strand.
CCCCTCCAGGGACTTCATCCCAGAGGGGACAGGCAGAAGGGCAGCCATCCATCCTGTGGAGATGTGACAGTGACTGGGTCGGGAGGCCCTCAGGCGGACACTGTCCATACCAAGCCACACTCACCACTGCTCCCACCTGGCATCTGGCCGAGGGCTCCTGGCCAGGCTCGGGGCCGCCCATCAGAGTGCCACAGATGAGCTCAGCATCCTTACATGGGCATCGCAGGACCTCCTGGCGTGGCGTGGACTCCTGCCTGGCCTGCCAGGCTGTGAGCGAGTGACTTGTACCTGTCCCGAGGACGGTGCTGTCTCAGTACGGAGTCCGACCTGGGCCCTGGGACTGTAACATCTCCAAACAGGGATGGTGCTATCTTGGGATGCAGCCCTTAGCAGCCACCCGAACCCAGTGCTCCCATTGCTACCTCCAGCCTGTGTCCCCTGTGGTCAGCCCTGGACAGCAAGCACTGGGCGGAGCCAGAGACGCCCCTGCCTAAAGGGCCTGGCTGTCAGGCAGGACTCCATGACCCCAAGCTGCACCTGTGCCCTGAGTGTCCTCACCCACTCAGTCCCTCCCCACTTGTCCCTCAACCCTTCTGGGCTGGCACGGGGCCTCCCCTTGTGGAGCGCACTGAGACCTGGGACGTGCAGCACTGTGATCGGGTGGAGGAGCCACGGGGCCTGGTCCACGGTGGTCACCAGGCCTACGTGGACACAGTCCCTAACCCGTGTCTCCCCATGCTGAGCCTCACAGGCTTGAGCCCAAGTCCTGGTGGCTTCCACCCTGGGGCAGGTGTGTCCCCTGACCTGAGTGGTCCTGGGCGATGCTGGCCTCTCACAGTCAGCACAGAGAGACCTGACCCTGGGAGTGGCACGGAGCCATGACACAGTCAAATCTTCAGCTGGAGACTGCCACCTGCAGCAAAGCGACAAGGTCAGTAAGTGACTGACAGGAAAGAGGGAAGGAAAGAAGAGAGAGAAGGGTGGTGGGAGGGACGCAGAACCCTCCAGTCCAGACCACCGGCCACCCCAGAAGGACCCGACCTCAGGCCACAGAGCAAGGCGGGTTTTTGCCAGGTGTGGTGGACACACTCCCACTCAGCCAGCGTCCACTGAGCCCCGAAAGTGTGCCCTCGCTGTGTGCCCTTGGACGGCCTCGTGTGTGACACCCCAGACCTGTGTCCAACCCAGGGGCTATCCAGGGCAGCCAGGCCACTTCGTGAGGGGACCCAGGGGCTCTCCAAGGGCCACCAAGCCATGCTATGTGTGGTTGGTGAATTAGTGGGCCATGTGAAGGGTCACAGGGGACAGCTGTGACAAAGGCCTGTGGCTGCCCCAGGGAAATCCTCCAGGCTCAGGTGGGTGGTGTTCTCCCCCACCCCGGGGGAGGCTGAGTCACACACGGGGCTGCAGCCCAGCAGGGTTCTCGGTTGTGGGCTGGGCGTGTTGGCACTGGTGCCGGCAGGAGGCACAGTTATTCACAGAACGGGAAATACCTTCTTGTACCCTCCTCCCTGGGAAAACAAACACAGTTTATCTCTCACCAGGCACGGAAGCCACTCCAGGCAGGGAGGTGGCCAGGCCTGCACTGCTCCCTTGCTGAGGCCACAGGACCCACACCAGAGGGAGAGCATCCGCAGCCACCTGCAGGGCCACCAAGGCCCAGGAGCCTGCGGGCAGCAGTGAGGCACCTAGGCTTCTGGGTCCTCCTGTTCCCAGGGCCTCGGCTCTGCCTGGCTGCCTGCAGTGTGTGGTTTCAGTGCCACCCAACTCCACAGCCATGGTGCCGCCCAACTCCACAGCTGATGGGGAGACATGGCCAGGAGGGACAGAGCCCCCTGCATGTGCAAGCAGACAGCCCACAGGTGGTGACACATGGGGATACTGGGGGGACACCGCTATCAGCAGGGTGGGAGGTGGAGGGAGAACAGGGCCCTTGTAGGTGAAGATGACAGCCACACCCATGCAGAGGAATGTGGGGCTGACAGGGACAGCCAGGGGGGCAGCTGGGCCTATCCCAGCCCTGGAGCCAGGCGAGAGGCTTCCCGGAGGGGCAGAGTCCCAGCCTCGCCAGGAAGGTTGCAGAACCCAAGTCCTAGATGGCGAGTGGAGAGCGCCAGCCAAGGGACCCTGAGACCCCACAGCCTCTGCTCACACAGGGAGCCTGACACCCACCCCACCCTGCCCAGGCACTCGGGTAGGGTCCCCCATCCAGCCCCTCTCATCACCCCGTGTGGCAGCCACACAGTAATCTACATGACCAGGCCATCCCCGTCCACCACGGGGACAAGGCTCCGGTGGCCTCAGTGGGCTCCAACCAGGCCCCACAACAGGAGCACATGTCTGGAGCATGCGACCCTGTGGCCCTATGCCCCCAAGGGCTCACTTCCTCTTCGGTCTTCCTGGCTGAGCCCACTGACCCGCCCTGTCCAGACCCACACAGGGCCCAGCGAGCAGCAACCACCCCCCCAGACACCAGCGAGTGTAGGGGAGGGTCCCTGATGTCCCACGGGCAGGCCACACGGATGCACCTGTTTGCACACAGGGCTGGCCCTGTTTGGCTATGAGATTTGTGGGGTTCAAGTTAAGCCCTTATGCCGAGCTCAGGGCCCGGTGAGGTCGGGTGGGGTTGTCCCCTTCCTGGGAGCTCAGGTGGGTGCTTCTCTGCGCCCCTCCCTTGCCCTCCCCCTGTCCTCTGTGTATCGCCTCTTCTGCCCTCCTGCCCCTGGGAACCCCCCTGCCACTGCCGACCCCACATGGCCGCCTCCACCCCCCAAGGACAGGGACCCTCACCACAGCCGCCTCTCACTTGCAGCCTTGCCTACTGGCTCCACCCTGCCCACAGAACCCCAGGGAGGGTGTCCCTCAAGGTATCTACAGGTCAGCCCCCATGTCCCTAAGGCCCTTTCTCAGCCACATCCCCAAGCGGGGTGCTTCGTGTCAGGGCACTGACTGAACCTCTGAGCGTGGGGCTTGCCCATGGCCTGGGGGCTCAGGGTTCCACAACACTGCCCCTCGAGGAGGAAGGACAAGCCCGGGACCAGGACAGGGACTCAAACTCAGGGCTCAATGCCCGTGGCCCCGGGGTCTCACAGCCGGACTCAGCCTGACTTCGAGCCCTGGCTGGCCTGCAGCAGAACCCTGACTGTTCAGGCCAGGCGGGTGACCGCCGGGGCTCCCTATGTGGCCTGGGGGAGGTCAGGACAGCCGTGGCCGGCCTGCTGCTTTCCCAGGACCGGGAGATAGATGGGTGCGAGACAGCGGGGGACTGACCAGCGTCATGGGACCCCACACAGGGCAAGTGACAGAGCCAAACAGCCTCGCCCCTGGGGGACAGGCCGTGCCATGCTCTGCACCTGATTCAGCAGAGCTACCCCAGGGGAGCGGGTGCAGGATGAAGGGCCGTGGGAACACACAAGCAGGGCCCCATCACCAGCCCCAAGGGACACAGAGAGAGTCGAGCCCCTGGAGAGTGGGGCCCACACTTTGGGACCACAGGAGCCAGCACTGCCCCCTCCAGGGTCAGCAGAGCCTGCTGGGGTGCCAGGGCCCCAGAGGGTTGGGACTCAGGGCCACCCTAGGATGTTCAGCATGGGCTCCCCAACCACGCATCCCTGCAGAGAGGGCACTGCAGAACAGGGACGAGAGTCAGAAAGACGGACAAGAGACTGGGAGAGACAGAGGGAGAGAAAGTCACAAGACAGAGGTAGGACACAGAGACAGGGACACAGAGAAGCAGAGACATGGTGGGGGGATGCAGACAGTGCAGGCAGAGAGACAGCATTTAGACTCAGAGACTGAGGCAAGAGACAGAAAGACGAGCCAGGCGGGAGGCCTCTGATGGGGCTCAGCTGGCACCGCCCCTGCCCAGGCCCAGCAGTCCCTGCCCAGGCCCGTGCTGCCCCCGCAGCCCTCACCAGCCAGGGGTCTGGAGAGAAAGGAGGGGCGGGGCCAAGGTGGGCACACGGGCTGCGCTGACGGCAGCAGAGGAGGGGAATCGGCTGCGTGTGCTCACACGGTTCCAGTGGACGCTACTGTAATGTGGTAGAAAGCTTGGAAGTAGTAATGGGACAACTCCCAGTTAAAGACAGGAGGACCCAGGGGCCACAGAGCTTGAGCCAAGACATGGAGCTGCTGGCTCCCGGGCAGGGGGACCTCCCACAGGACAGTGGTTTGGAGCCAGGGCCAGGGCACAGCCACCTAGATGGCCTGCACGAGGCCCAGCAACCCGGGAAGAGCTGCGTGCGCTATGATCACCTGCACGGGTGGTTCCAGCAGCTGGATCCGCTGCGCAGACCTCAGCCGAGGCCATGTAAAGAAGCACCCGTACTTGCGGCTCTTGCAAGGGAAACAGCGGGAGAGAAGCCAAGGCCCAGGAGCACCCCCGGGAGAGGCTGCAGCTGAGGTCACCGTCCCCACTAGAGGGAGGGCAAATGCACACAGGGCTGACTCGGACCCCTCATGGCCCTGGTCGCAGACCGGGTGACGGGGTTTCTGTGCCGAAGGAGAGGGGTGTGGACCTAGGATCTTATTCCTAGCCAGAGGTGCGGGCTGGGAGGGCACAAGGCTGCCCTGTGCTTGTCAGGGCCTCTCAGGGCTCAGAGTAGAGGCCGGGAAGAGGAGCTCAGGTGGGGGACATGTCCCAACACACTAAGACACGTCCCAACACGCTAGGAGATACGCCTTGGCACAGCAGTGGCGTCCTCAGAGAGGTGCGACCGCAGGTGGGGACTGGAGCCCTGACACCCAGCCTTGGGAGACGCACACACAGGTCAGAGGCCCAGGGCACGTCCACAGGGGAGGAATACGCCTGCCTCAGAGCTGGGGCTGCCATCCTGAGTCACATCCGGCCCACTGCTGTCCCACTGTGGGACATGGATTGGGCCCAGCCACAGCAGGGAGGGCAGGAAGGGGCCCCTAGGCTCCACAGGGGAAGCTGGCACCAGGTCCCCTGGCAAGCTCTGGTGCAGCTTATCAGGCCACTGGAGGGGACAGGGTGTCCCCCATCACTGAGCAAACTTCCGTGGCCTGGAGCATGGCCATCCCCACTGCCCAGCACCCCGAGACGCCTGCAGCTTGGCAGAGGCGCTGCCCTGGTCTGGGTTTTACTCAGCCCGAACTTTGGGGTCAGGAGGCCCCTGGGGTGCCAGCGTCCTTACAGAACGCACTTTGCCCATGCCTGGGGACCCCATCTCCATTCCTTTGCAGAGCAGGGTGGGGGGCACCACAGAGGAGCCTGCGAGTCCTCAGGCTCAGCCTACACTGTGCAGGGTCCCCAGCCCTCAGAGTGTCCCTGTGGGAGGCATGGGGGGCAGGGACCCAAGGTTGGGGTGCCAATAGAGTGGTGACCCAGGATCCCCTGCAGCCCCAGCAATTAGGCAGCCTCCATGACTCTGGGCCACCAGCAGCCACTGCTGCAGGGCAGTGGCCCACTGTGGGGAAGGTGTGTCACTGTGGTCAGCAGGGAGGCCTCTGGTCCCCTCCCCCAGTGCAGGCCAGGTCAGCTGGACCTGGACAAGACTCTCCTGGTTGTGCCCAGGTGGGAGCCGCCTCACCCTGTCAGGGACAGATGGCCAGGTTCTCTGGGCACCAAGTGTCCTGAGCCCACAGCCTTGAACACATCCTGATTAGCGCCCTGTGCAGGAAGCCAGTGGCCTGGCGCAGGTCAGGACAGTCGTGGCTCAGATGCAGCCATGCAACTGGAGTCAAGGGCCGCAAGTGAAGGAGCCCTGGGGGGACACAGGGGCCTCTCAGCTCCTTCCTACCCTTGGAGTGGCAGCCCAGCCCCACATGTGCGCCAGGTGGCAGGAGCCACCCTCCCCTGAGCGGGAAGTGGGAAGGCGAGAGTGACTCCCCCGCCCAGAAGCTGCACCCCGGGGCAGCCCCAGGATGAGAGGATCAGCTGGCCAGGCCACCAGGAAGAGCCCCTGACACGGGAGCTGCAGGCACAATCTCCTCCTGCCACAGAGGGTTAAGTGGAAGGCTCAGTGATCCAAGAGGGGAGAGGAGGGGAGGTGGCCTCAGGTCTGAAACAGCCATGGAGTAGTCCAGGCCCTGGGAGGAGACAAAGACAGGGCAGGCGTCCCAGCTGTGAGGTGGGTGGACGGGCAGTCCTTGGATCTCAGGGCAGCAGGGGGACCAGGCCCTGAGGTCCCGGTGCCCTGACCAAGTGGCCAGGCCACGCCCAGCACACCCAGGTCTCAGGCGGCGTTCAGCCTGGTGAGGCAATGTCACTGCCTCAAGGCTGCTGCTGGGATGGCAGCAAGGGGCTCAGGAGCCGGGCAGCGGCACAAGGCCGGAGGCCAGCTCCGTCCCCCACACTGACGAGCACTTCTGGTCTCTCCTCCCAGGGCACCAGCAGCCGTGGCGAGGAGGCTTCTCTGGCCCCCACATCCCATCTGCTTGGGCCCCCCAGCTGTGGCAGAGCTGATGGAGGCGGGAGTCCCCTGGGGCCGCGCGGCAGAGTGCCGGCAGGTGGCAACGCGGATGTGAATCTCTTACATCCTGTCCCGGCCTGCAGGGGGCGCCTCCTTCCATCCAGCTTGCCAGGCTGCGGGCGCCCTTCTCCCGGCTCCTGGGACCCCCATGCGGATGTAACCCTCACTTAGGGGCCCATCTCCAACCAGCGCAGTCTGCGGCTCAACACACACACGTCCCACGGGGCCCAGCTCAGCTCACGATCCTGACCATAAAGTGGAAAACAGTCCCAGGCACAAGGGGGAAAGAAAGGCCAGTTCCTGCCTGGTTTTGGCGAGTGGGCAGGGTGCCAAGCGGACCCCGTTTCTCCACAGCCCTGGGCCGGGCTGACACCACACAGCTCTGGTCACTGGCTTGGGCTCCAGGGAGTAGGCCATGGGAACACAAAGGCCCAGGGGGCAGCCGGGCCTTGCCCAGGCAGACAGGAGGGAAGGGCTCAGGACAGTCCCCACCGCTGCACACTGTCCCCGGCGGTTTCACATACTGTAAGAGCAGGGGTCACAGAATGGCGCAGAGTGGGCTCCTGGGAACCCACCTGGTGTCTGCCAGGGTTAGCGGTCGCCGTTGTTTCCAGATCTGTTCCCCCTGGGGCAAAACCTCACAGCAGAACTGGAGCAACCCTGCCTGCTGCCTCTGCCCTCCCAGAACAACCAAGACCCTGAATCCAGCACCTCTCGAGTATTTCTGTGAAGGTTCGCCAAGTTTATAAACACTGAGGATTGGGTGATCTCCACACATTCAGCAGAGGCGGAACCCACCGTGACTCCATAGCTTGCACTCCACAGGCCTATGTTCCCGGCACTCGCCTTGGAGCAGTGTCCAGGACACACGCACGGTCCTCCCATCTCTGGTCCACATGGCCCCTAGCATCAGTATGTGGTCACCAGGGGCCCCCAGTGAGGATGCAGAGTCACTGGATGAAACATCTCCCTGGGTCCAAGACCCCACAGCTTGTCAGATCTGGGGTGCAAATCAGTGTGGTCTCAAGTGGGTATGACGTGCGCTCGCCTGGGTCCCTGTGGGGCGGCAGCTCTGGCCCTGTGCCTTGTCCTCTCACTGCATTCCCTGTCACAAGCCTGCTCAGATCCCACCTCCATCCTCATCTTTAGACACCACTGGGGCTGGACAAGCGTCCCCAAAGGCCTTGTGCTCATGGCCTGGGCACACAGGGAGGCAGGGAAGCCTCAGGAGGTGGTCTAGGGGGCAGCTGGGTCACTCCGTGCCTTTGAGGGGCTATGAGGACCCTGGTCCCTCCTCTCTCTCCCTCTTCTGTGTCATCCCACCCTCCCCAGGCCAAGGGGACTCAGACTACAAACTCTGCTGCCCTGGGTCCAAATAAAGTTGTCCCCTGGTTGAGCAGATTACCGCAGATGTTCTGTCACCATGATGGGAGACTCCCCAGGACACCTGGACAGCGGTCCTTTTCACTCAGTGGCACTCGAGGCCGCACTGGTGCCACATCGCCTTGGTTCTCCAGCACCATCTTCCGGGCACAGCAAAGGCAACGCGTCCATCTTGGCTTTGGTGGCCAGGAGCTGGAGTCTCAGGCCGTGCTCTGCTGCTGTAACAAGTGCCCAAGGCTGGGAATGTTATAAAACAGATAAATGTCCTTGACTCATAGCTTTGGAGGCTGAAGCCCAAGATCGGCCACCCCATTTGTCCACTTGTCCCACTCTGGGGAGGATCTGGCTGCTTCACAACCAGGCAAAGAAGGGACGGGAAATGCGGTGTGTGGGGTGTGCTGCAGGGATGCATGTAGTGCGCAGGTGCACAGGGGTGTGCAAGGGGAGGTGTGGGTGTGTATGGGTGTGCAGTGGGGGTGGGGGGTGTGCACAGGCCAGGACCCACTCTCCAAGGACCAACCCAGGTCCAGGACGATGTCACTCACCAGGCCCCACCTCACAAAGCCCAGGCGCCTCAGGTCACAGCCAGTCTCTGGCCCTGGGGTCACACTCAAGCCCAGAGCGTGGCGAGGAAATCTGTCCTTCCCAGCGAGCCTTTATTTTCCTCTGTGAGTTTTCCGGTTTTGCTTGTCACAAAGGTGGGGTGTCTGGTGTTTGCTCAGGTCTCCTTCAATGCCCTCTGGCAGCAGCTGCTGTCCTCCCTCTTTTATGTGATGTGTAGGCATCCACCTCAGCTTTGGGGCTACCTTCAGTGGGGGTTTTATTTCATTTTTTAAAGTTAATGTTACATATCTATTGCAAAATAAAATCAAGAGGCACTAAAAGCGGTATAAATAACAGAGATGTGTTTTCAAAATTACAGATTTTGAGGCATGGCTAAAAGGAAGAGGACAAGGCACAAGATGGAGAGATTTTTTGCTACTTAAAAGTTCTTCATTTCATCCTAAACTTGAGCTATGCAAAAATATTTGCAAGCAAAAGCCCAGGAAATTGTTTTTAAAGCTTGGTCAACAATTTTTCTTTTCCTAAATGTACAAAATATTTTTTAAAAATGAAAAGCCCTATAGTTAGAAATATAGAAAATTGATGAAAGGTAATCTAGCTGATAAAATGTTCTTAAGGTAATATATAAAATGTAATCACCCAGCGTTAGTACAGGGTACGCTGCCAATAATGCAACTCGAAGCCACTTGCACGGCTCTCTTCCGCCCCCTTGTGTGATGTCAGGACATCACAGGGCCTGGGTGGTGGAGAAAGTGCAGGGCATTATATTTGCCGGGCATTGCTGATAAAATGCATAAAAGCAATTCAAAGTGTAGACAGTTTTTACATCTTTATTTCTACTCGTCCACGTTTGCAGTTGCAGAGATCACAGACGTCGTGGGGAGTTGGTGCCTGGACTCTGGCTTTCTAAACTGCACCTTCAGCTTGGCGCTCCTGGGCTCGTGCCAGTTCTCCTCACTGGCCGGGTCCAGACGTGCCCAGCCGTGCCCAGCCGTCTCGGCAGCTCACGGAACGGCACCGGCTCCCTTGCCTTCTGCATCTAGATAAACACCGGAGCTTTTCACAGCAAGGCAGTTTTCTGTCTGTCCAGTCCTGATATCAGCCACTTACTGGCTTATTCCTGGGCCGAAGATGCAACGCGGGGCCACAGATGTGCTCTGTGTGGTCGCTCATGGGACTGTCCCCAAGAGCCCAGCCTTGCCGCCCACGTCCCGTCATGGGACAAGCACGCCTCCTCGCGGCCAACCCCTGCAAACCCAGAACAGAACGTTTACTCCCACCAGCTCCGGCTCTGCACCTGCTAAGACGGAGGTCTATGAGCCGGGAGAGCCAGGGACCCGTGCACACCCAGGGACAGGGGTAGGGACAGGACGGGGACGGGGCTTAGTGACTGTCTCCTGGGGATTTCTTATGCAAGCATTCGTCAGCTGGCTTAGGCACACAGGGGGAAGAGTGAGAGGGAAGTAAATCAGTCCGCTCACTGTGGCGACCACCTTACCATCTACAACCTAGCATCACACTGTAAACCTCAAGCATACACTATAAAATGTATTCCCCAAAAGTCACGAGGCTTTTCTCCTACCTCTGTGTGAGCGCACCGCCACCAAGTGTCTCTGGCTCCTCCTGCTGCTCAGTTGTGGTATTGCAGCTCTGGCTCGAGACCCTGGCCAGGGCAGTGGGTCCCTGTGAATCGTGGACTGCATTTCCCGTGGACAGAAGGGACCTGATGGTGACAGCTGCTCTAAGACCCCAGGTCCAGGGCAGAGGGCTGGAGCTTCCTTTGCAGATCTTAGTAGTATGCGATGTCCAGCTTCTTCTCGGCTGCATATGGCCAAGGGTACATCTATCGTCTTTATGAGAACCGTTTCCCATGCTGTGGAGTCCCTCTGGCCACGTGAGACCTGCTAATACAGGGCACACGTTGTGGATCAGACACGTGTTTCATAAAACGTTTCTCCCAGACTGCTTTACCCTTGGTTTTCTTAACTATTTTGTGTTTTTTTTGAAAAGCAAGATTTTCAGTCTTAGTGAAGTCAATATTAACATTTTTTCTTCTGTGAAGTTGGTGCTTTTTGTGTGTTTAGAAATCTGTCTATCTCAGGATCACATTTTCCTTCTCTATTTTCCCACAGGTTTAATTGTTTCGCCGTGACATTCGGGTGTGTGACCCTGTGTCAGCTAAGGATCGAGGTTTGCTCCCCCACACAGGAGCAAGGCACCCAGCGTTCTTGTTCAAAAGACACCCCTGCCCCAGAAATGACCTCAGCACCCTGGTGAAAGTCCAGGGGCCACCGAAGCAGGGCCTGTCCCTGCACGGCTACGCTGAGTCCCCTATGCCCTCTGTCCATCCCTGTGCGGGTATGTCAGCCTTGAAATTGGCCATGTTAGCTCCTCAACTTTTTCTTCTTCAACATTGTTTTTGGCTTACTAGGCCCTTGCTTTTCCTTGTAAATTTTAAAATCGACTTGGTAATTTCTTCCAAAAAGAAATTTATGGTAGGGATTTTAGGGCTATTGCACTGACTTTAAATAAATTTTGGGAGAGCAACCATATTACCAACATTAAACTTTAAACCAGTATTGAAGTCTTCCAGTTCCGCTTTTTAATATGTAGTGGCTTTTGGTTTAGTATCTTGCACAGTCGTGCTAACTTTGTTCCTGAGGGCTTCATTTTTGATACCGTTGTAATGGAGTTGTTCTCTCTAACTTAATTTCCATTATACAGAAATATAATTCATTTTGTATATTGGCTTTGGATCTGGCAATGTCGCCAAATTCACTTATTCTTTCTAGTAGATTTTTCTGGGTTTCTGTGGGTTTATTACCTGCTGCTTGGGAGGCTGAAGCAGGATGATCACTTCAACCTAGGATTCAAGACCAGCCTGGGCAATATAGCAACACCCAGCTCAAAAAGGAAAAATTACATTTTTTCAGTGTTTTTCACTTTATTTTCATTTTACTTATGTATTTGTAGTGCTGGGGATTGAATCTAGGGCCTTCATACTGAGCTACATCCATAGCCCCTTTTTGGATTTTGAGATAGGATCTTGCTAAATTGCTAAGTTATCCAGCTGGGCTTGAGCTTGCAATCCTTCTGCCTCAGCCTCCCAGACTGCTGTGATTGCAGTTCAGATGTTAGTTATTTTTCCCTCTGCGATGCTCAGATGTCTGTTTTTCTTCTCTGCTTTGATACCATATGTGACACCCCTCGTGCGTGTGTTCGCGGGGGCAGCCTTTGTGTGCACTGTTCTTGGATGACTTGCCGACATCACCTTGGGGGTTTTTGCATCACCCTGAGAAGCCCTGAGCTGTGGTTTGCTTTGCCTGGATGTCGTTTTTCTGGGACTCAGTGTGGGCACGTACCCCAAATCGTGTTGAGAAGTATAGGGTTGGGGTTATTTCTTCTCTAAATATTTGGCAGAATTCACTAATGAATCCATCTCAGCCTGGGCTTTTCTGCGTCCAAATTATGAATTCAGGTGCTAAAATCTATAGAGAGCTGCCCAAGTGCTCTACTTCTTCTTGGGAAATTTGCTAAATTATTCCCTTTAAGAACTGTGTCTGCAAATATTTCCTAAATTCTCTTGTGCTTCCTCTGGACCCAGGCTTTTATTTATGTGTTTAATTATTGGTGGTACTGGGGATGGAGCACCCATACCCCAGCTCTTTCATGTCTATCGTTAATGTTATTATTTTCCTTTTGAGGCAGAGTCTAACTGAGTCTATAAGTTTCCCAGGCTGGGCTCGAACTGGGACTCTCCTGCCTCAGCTTTCCAGAGTACAGAGATCACAGGGGCACCACCATGGCCACCCAGAAGACCCAGGGATTATTTAGCGGTGTGTCCGGAGGCTGGCCAGTGGCTTCGTGGCAGAGCAAGTGCCAGGCGCTGGGTTTGATTCCCCAGCACTGAAAAAAAAAAACAAAAACAAAAACAAAAGCCATGTGTGTCTTAGTTTCCAAATACTGGAGAATTTTCCAGAGAGCTCTGTTGTTAGCTGTTTAATTCCATTGTGTTTAGCTGAGATCCTCTTTGTGACACTGACTGGGTCTATGTTTTCAGTTTTGTGACCAGATTAGGGATTATCTTTGTGTGGGGCCGATTCTGGGCAGGGGCGGGGCCTGCCGGGGAGGGGCGGGGCCTGCCGGGGAGGAGCCTGCCCTTCTGGACTCCTCCCCCGCGGCCCCCGCTTCACAAAGGGCCCTGGAGGAAGGACTGCTGGCGCCTTGCGCCCTCACCCACCCTGATGCGGGAGCCGCGGGACCTGACTCCTAGCCAGGGCTCTGGCCTCCCCACCTCCACCCGGCCCTGCAGGTCGCTGGTCTGGTCTGCCAGCCCAAAAGGGCACATCCTGGCGGGGAAGTGACATGGTTCCAGGACAGGCTGGCAGCGAAGCTCCCGCACACCTTCAGGAGCAGAGCCCACTGTGCCCGCGGCCCCGGCGGCAACAGGGAACTCCGGGCACAGGGTCTGGCCACCTTAAGGAGCCGGGTCAGCCCCAGCCCTCACACTTCTGCTGGGGGTTCCGTAGCTCAGCCCAGCCTTCAGGAGGGAGCTGTGGGGAGCAGAAGTGGGGACTTGGCCTCCACCCAGCCTCTGGGCACAGACAGACGCCACCTGGGTGGGGAAGCGCTGAGCACACCGAGGGGACCGAGATCCCTGGGCCTGACGGTGCTGAGTGGGCGGTACTTGGGGTCCTCGCCAGGCCCTGGCCCCTGCCCGCTGCTGCCTGAGCAAGGAGACACCTGGCCTCTCTGAAGCCCACAAGCACAGCACTGCCAGCAGCTGCCACCAGCTCCCAGGTGTGCACAGGCACCCACGCCAGGACCTTGAACACACGCACACACATGCACATGCACACACGCAGGGCTGCTGCCCACTCCTACCCGTGTCCAAGCAGAGCTCCTGAAAGTTGTTTGAAGGTTTGGACAGCTCTGCCCTGCAACTGCCTGGCAGCCCGGAAGGACCCTCAAGAACATGCACACTCCTGTCAGTTTGCAGCCAGAGCTGATGCCCTGTCCCGATCCCGAGGCCTCCTCCACTCCCCCGGTCCGCCCGTAGGCACGGTGTACACATGCATAAACACACACAAGCACGTGCAAATACGTGTGCGCACACTCGCACAGGCCCCACACACACACCTCACACACAGGCGTGCAGGCACACAGGTTACCACAGCACCCGGACGCTGGACCAAGGCCGCCCAGTCACACACAGCCCTGGGAACGGGGAGCGCCTGCCTCCCGTGAGAGCCGCGGGAAGGCTGTGCAGCGCCCAGGGGACCAGGGGTCCTCTCCCAGCCATCAGGCCCCCTGCCCCCCGCCTGCCACACGCCCCAGCTCAGACCACACCAGCACAGCGCCTCTGCGTGAGTTTATTATCAGAAAGCAGAAGATCGGACAGACTCAGAAAATAAATATCTGCAGAGAGGAAACAAGCAGAGGGGGAGGAAGCTCAGGGCCGGCGGGTGAGGCGGGCCGGCAGGACGCAGGCAGGCACGGCTGCTTATGCCCTGCCCAGAAGCCGGGGGCTGGCGCGCCGCGCACGGGTCCGCTGGGCCTCCGGGAGCTCGCACACGCTGTCCTGGCACGTGCAGGTCTCGATGTGCGTGTAGCTGTGGGGCAGCGAGCCTCCGTTGGGACAGTCCAGGACCACCTGGAGCTCGGCGGTCCTCCCCTCCTTGCAGCAGGAGCAGCGATGGTCCAGGGTCTGCGCCTTGGCGGAGTACCTGGAGCAGGGCGCGGTGAGAGGTGACGGCCTCCTCCGCGGCGCCAGCCGGCCCTCTACGCTCCACGGGTCCCGCCCCCGCCCACAGGGCACGCGCAGCCCGACTCACATGGAAAACGTCTGGCAGGACCCGGAGCAGTAGTTGGTGGTGACGTTCTTGGCGCAGCCGGCGTGGGAAATTTCCTTGACGATCGGGATGGTGGAGCAGGGCACCCTGGTCTCATTCAGAGGGATGCCTGGGGGCGAGGCACGGGGCGGAGTCTCACACCGGGCCCCACCCAAGCGCAGCCCTCTGCCTCCCACGCGGCTCCCTCCTGCCTCTGCCCGGGCAGGGACTGGGCTCCCTGGAGACCACTGGTCGCATGGGTGGGGGACACCCCTTCCCGCTCCCTCCCCGGGCCGCCCGTCACCCCACTCACATCTCCGGCAGCACCCGTCGGGCATGAATGTGATGGAGCCCTGCAGGAGAGCAGAATGAGCTGGGGCAGACCCCGCGCCCCTTCTGGGTGGGGGCGGCTGGGGGCGGCTGGGGAGGGGGAGGGGCGGCGGGTGGAGGTGGATGGTCCTGCAGGAGGACCAGCCTCGCCCACCAGTGGCCACTGTCCCAGGACTGGGGACCAGGCCCCCGAAAGAGCAGGGTCTCCACTCCCGGGACAGCACACAGCCAGCGCTGAGGGCCCCCTCACCGGGACGCAGCTGCTGGGGTCGAAGTCGGGGCAAGTGATGTTGGAGACGGAAGAGATGAGCTGGTTGTGGAGCTTCATGCAGCTGAAGAAGGTGCACTTGTTGCTAGGGCTACTCTCGGCATCCCCAGGCTGTGAGCAGAGCAGGGCCGGGTGAGCCCCACGGGCTGCGGAGCCCAGAGGCCGGCCCAGGAGACCAGGAAGGGAGCACCTGCGGGAGCCGCTTCGCAGAAGCCAGGCTGCCTCCTGGCCCAAAGCCCCCAGGTGAGCAGCACCACGGCCGCAGGTCAAGGCACCTGTCTGTGGCTCCCCAAAAAGGTTTAGCCACGTCTGACTCCCCAAAACCAGGGAGCGACCTTATTTGGAAAAAGGGCACTGGAACATGTCACTAAGTGAAGGGTCTGGAGGTGAGCTGTCCCGGGTCAGGATGGCCCTACATCCACTGGTAAGTGTCCTCGGGAGAGAGGGCAGATGTGGACACGGGCAGAGGGAGGCGGAGGCAGGGCCATGGGGCCCAGCTAGGGACACCTGGAGCCCGGAGCCCAGCGGTGGAGGTGCAGGGAGGCTCCTCCAGTACCCCGCCGCGCGAGCCTGGACAGGACTCGGGAGCGCCAGAACCTGGAGCATCTGCTCCTCCTGTTCTGGCCACTGGTCGCCATCCTCCGCCCTCCTGTGCTGCCACAGCCCTGGGACACCCCCACCCTGCTCCACACGGGACCGGGAGGCCTCAGCGGGTGGGGTTGGCATCTGCGCACCTTCAGGACGACCGGCTGGCCACCGGGTATGCTGATGATGCAGTGGGTCTGCTGGCATTTCCTGCAGCACTCACCAGGGGCCTCCACAGGCTCGAAGCCCTGGGAACACAGACAGGAGGGCTGAGCTCTCTGGGGAGGGTGACTGGGGAGGGGCAGAGGAGGGGACAGAGGCTGAGGCAGGAAGGGGCGGCTCACAGGGTCGCAGGAGACGTTGCAGGGCACGTGGGTGCAGCTGATGATGTTGAGCTGGCTGCTGTGGTTGACTTCGTGGGTGCACACGCAGTCCTGGCACTTGGAGGAGTACACTGGGGATCCCGGCTACGGACAGGGAACATGGCTGGGAGGTGAGGACCCCACGCACCAGCCCACTCCAGCCCACCCCAGGACGCAGCTGTGCTGCCCGCCGCCCAGCGCGCACCTGGTACTCTGCGTTCTTGTGCACGCACACCCGCTTGGGCTCTGGGAAGAAAGCACAGCAGGGCTGTCAGAGGCCTGCCTCGGTGGCACAGGCCACACACCGGAGGCCCCTGAAGGGCTGCTTCCCTCCTCCTGCCCCTCGCTGCCCCGACTCACCACAGGAGTAGACTGGGCAGCACTGCCCGGGAACCATCTTGCTGTTCACCTCAAAGCCCAGTGGGCATGAAGGGGCCTTGTTTTTGCACAGGCTGGCGTTGCACTCTGAGGTGGGACAGGGATGTGAGGCTCCGGGCTCCTGTGGGTGCGCCCACCCGGCCCAGGGCATCGCAGGAGCCCCGCCCACGAGGGCTGTAGGGACGCTCGGGCCCAGCAGGGACAGGCCCACCCACGCCTGCCCAGGGAGGTCTTACTGCACGAGGAGATGTTGCAGCAGGTGTCGGCCGGGTTGACCTCGGTGACCAGGTAGGTGCCATCCTCCATGCACGTGGGCGGGGCCTCCCGGCTGCACTTCTTGGGCTGGCAGGCGATGCCGCTGCCACCCTCCAGGCAGACACAGTCCTTGCAGTCGAAGACAAAGTACTCCCCAAACTGCAGGGAGGGTGGGGTGAGTGAGCGAGGAGAAGAGCAGGCCCGCCTCACCACACCCCAGGTGCACGAAGGCCCAGCCCATGGCTAGCCGGGGGAAGCGGGCAGCTCATCAGGACAGCAGGCTGCTGAGCCACACAGCATGGCCTGGCACAGGGCAGACACACCTCACCACCAACTACGAAGATAAGAAGTCACCACACGGCCAAGGCCACACAGGAAACAGACAGCGCTGAAGTGACCACGGCCACCTCAGGCCAGGCAGAGCACATGATGGGTGAGTGGGAGGACAGGAGGTTGGAGGGACAGGCAGAGGGAGGGTGATGTGTGGGCGCAGGCAGATGAGCTCATAGATGGGAGCACAGGGGGTGGAGGAACTGATGGACGCGCAATGGATGGACAGATAAACTGAGAGACGGGTGGACAAGCGGATGGGTTGAGGGAGGGAAGGATGGATGAAGGAGGAGGAGGATGGATGGATGGGCAAACCAAAAAAGGGGTGGATGGGGTGTGGACGGACAATGCATTGAGGGATGATGGGTGGATGCACCAGTGGACAGATGAGGGGGGGGATGGACGATGGATGAGTGGGTGGGTGGACCCGTGCAGTGTGTGGATTCCCTGCTCCGGAAGTTAAATATTCATTACTCAGTCTTCGAGGCTCCTGGATCTCCTGTCCTCTTCACCTTGGCCCACCCCACCTCCCCAAATTCAGGACTTGTGGGAGAATCCCACCCCAGCACAGGGGCAGGCCTACCTCTCTGGGCACATTGTCTGGTCCCACACAGCCTGGAGAGAGAGAGGAAACAATCCTGTTAGCAGGGCACCTGGGGTCAGCCTCAGGCACCCCCGACCCCGCACCCGGACACTGGCGGGGTAGGCAAGGGCGTGTGGCCTACCGCATGTCTTCACACAGACGTCATAGCCAGGGGCGTATTTTGTAGTGCCTTCAGGACAGAAGCAGCCTTCCACCAGGATGGAGGAGTTCTGTGGGGCGCTGGAGGGGCAAAGGAACCCTCAGAGGGAGGTGGTATGGGGCTCGTGGGGGCGGGGCTTTGGGTGGGGCGGGGCTTGGTGGTGGGGCGGGGCGTCAAGGGCGGGGGCTTGGGTAGGGCTCGTGGGCGGGACTTCGAGAGAGGTCTGGGCCTGGGCTCAGGCTCTCCTCCTGCAAAGTCCCCTACCTTGACTTGCAGGTGGGCTCCTCTGCGGGCCTGCAGGCCTGGTACTGCTTGTGATCGTGGCACGCCATAGCTGCAGGAGGGAAGCGAGACTCAGAAGGGCCGCATCGGGAGGGCTCCCTTCAGTGACCGAGCCGCGCCTTGTTCCCACGCAGGGCTCCGCCCCCTGCCCGCTGCTTTCTAAGCTGTCCCCAGCTGGGCGGGGACGGGGGTGGGGGGAGGAGGGGCCCAGACCTGCAGGGCAAGGCGGCAGACCTCCCAGCTCCTTCACCCCACATCTGATGAAAGGCCGGGCTCTGACTTCCGGCGGGGTGGGCCCTTCCCGGGGCAGGGTTAGGGGAGGGGCTGGAGGCACTCACCGCAGGACCCGTTAGTGTGGCGCCGCCAGTCCACGCAGAACCCCTCCTGGGAGCAGAGGGTCGCGTAGGCCTGCACGCTGGTGCACTCAATGCCAGAGTTCGGAATGAAGCGGCTGTCGAATATGCAGGCCTCGTAGTAGTGCTGGGGGGGCACCCACGGGTGGCACTCGGCAAACAAGCTGCACAAAGAGGGGTGGGTCACATTGCTCCTGCTTCTCCCTGCTCCCAGCGCCCAGCCCTCCGCCCCCAGAGCCTGCTCAGCGCCGGAGAGGGACAGCGAGCAGGGAGGCCCGCTGGGTCTCCAGGCGGTGGCAGGGTGCACCACCAGTTGCCCAGGGGTGGGACTGCACCTCCTAAAGGCGGAGAACCCCAGCCTCGAGGCAACCCCAGCACCGTGGGCAATGACGCTGGGCCCCCTCCGTGTCCAAGCCCAAGCCTCCCCAACGTCAGCCCTGAGTGCCAGCTCCGTCTGGGTCACCCGGTCAGCGGGGCTGCACTGTGCCAGGAGGCGGGAGAGATGGGATCAAAAAGCCCCTGGGACCTAGTGTCCACCCAGGATGCCGTGACCTCAGCCCTGTCCCAGCCCCCACTGTAGACGTGCACGAGCACAGAGGCCCTGCCACTCTCCAAGGCCCAGGTCAGCCGCCGGCAGGGCAGATCACCTGTCCTTGATGAGCTGGCAGATGGGAGACGGAGTGCTGCCCGTGGACGGAGTCGTCCTGACAGCCGGGCGCTGGGTGGTAAAGTCGGCGTGTGGGCAGCGTGGCTTGGAGGGGTCATTCACCACCCACTGGTCAGCGGCCAGCTCGCAGTTGGAGGTGATCTCCCCGCTGGGCAGCACACAGTCGTCTGCCGTGCTGTTGGTGCAGGTGCCTGCGCCAGAGAAGGGCCACGTTGCTGCCAGGCCAGGCCACCGCAGCCAAGGCACCCCCATCCCAGGCCCCTCCCCACTTTGACCAGCCTGCGGGCATAGACCAAGCTGGGCCAGCTGCTCTTGGGTGCCCAGGGGGACCAAACCCAGGACCGAGGCCCCAAGCAGAGCAGTGGGAGACCGAGTCGGGCGGGCGCAGGGCCGGGGCTCACCACACTGGCCCTTGGTGTTGTTGCCGAAGCGCTGGTAGGGCAGCCTGATGGAGAAGGACAGGCCGTTGTAGGAGATGACGGCGCCGAGCTCAGGGATGTCCACCAGGAAGTTGATGCCTGACTCGTACACCTTCAGCCCGTACTTCTTGTAGGGCAGGGCCACCGCCTGCTTGTTGACCTGCACCTGCAGTGGCCAGGAGGGTCAGGAGGGCCACTGGGACCTGCCACCCCCTCGAAGCTCCCCTGGGGCAGTGTCTCTGCCCGCCCCTCCCCCTTCCTGCTCCCCTGACTTCCATCCCATTGCCCAGCTGGTCCCTGGAGAGCTGGGAAAACCCCCCTCCTTGGAGCCCCGGAGGCTGGGGCCCACATGGTGAGCAGGGTCCAAGAGCTGGTGCCCACAGGACCTGCTGTGTGGGGAGGGAGGCCCAGCTGTGCACAGCACACCCCACTCCTGTGCTGAGGAGGGGCTGTGGGCTGGACAGCAGGTACCAGGACACATCAGAGTCTTGTGAGACGAGCTCGATGTGTCCCTGAGGGAAGCCCCTGTCCTCTCCCACTCCAGCCCTGCAACCCGGTCCACTGCCTCCCAGACCACAGCGAGATGGACCCCACACCACGCCCAGCATGTACGCCCCTCACATACCTGCACCTTTATGGGAGTCATCTGCAGAGTTTTGATCAGCACCTCCTGGGTCTCGTGGTGCACGATGAGCGTGCGGGGGCAGGACACCTTGTCGTTGACATCACAGTGGTAGTTGTCGATGTAGACACCGAAGTTGTCCACTGTGGAGGTGATCTCCTCCACTAGCACATAGGTGCAGTTGCCCTGGTAGCTGTAGTACAGCCCATCGAAGGTGACGTAGTGCGGGTCCCCCCAGCCTGTGCAATAGCCTGTGGAGATTTGGGATGGTTTTGGGAGCCTGGTTCCCAGGCAGTTACTCTTGGGCACCTGGGGTCCCAGAGAAGCAAGTGTCCCCCTGCTCAGGCCACCGCAGCACCTCCTGCAGGACTGAGGGCCTCCTGACACCAATACAGGGGGCAACATGTGGGCAAGCAGACCAGGACTGTGCACCCAGCCCTCAGCAATCCAGGTCTGTGCCCAAGAAGCCCCGGATACCCCACGCCAGGAGGCCACCCCATGGCACCCGCCCCAGAGGAGGTGGCCCAGGAGGACAAGGCTCACAGTCACACTCCCAGTGCCAGCAGCAGCCATCAGGGTCCATGACTTGCACAGGCTTGAGGCCGTTGGAGCAGGTGGGCATGGGCGGCGGCTTGCACTCCACCTCCACGATCTCCACCACGTTGTCGTACTTGCAGATGGCCATCGTGCAGTTACACAGCCACCAGGTCTCATTCTCCTGCGGTGTGGAGGGCATCAGCCAGGCTGCGCTTGGGGCTGGAGCCCAAGGGCAGCTTCCTGGACCCCAGGGCAGCAGTCACCTGTGCACGGAGGCAGGTGCAGCAAGAAGGGACCTGCCCTAGCATTGCCTGCACCCAGAGGCCGTGGGGATGGTGCGGGCCAGGTGGTGGGAGCATCGTGGGCCAAGAAAGGTGGCAGCTCAGGCCTTGAAACCTGGACTAGACCACTTGGTACTGGGGACAAAGCCAGCCCTGCCCACTGACCTTTCTTGGAGGGGTGAAGTCTAGGCACCCGAGAGGCTTGGTGGTGACTGGTGTGCTGGACGTTGGCTTGGAGGGCGTGGGTGTGGATGTGGAGGGTGTGGGTGTGGACGTGGAGGGCGTGGAGGGTGTGGAGGGAGTCGGAGAAGGTGTGGAAGGGCAGGACCAGTTGAAGAACTGGAGTTCACAGTCCAGGGAGCAGTTTGCATAATAGCAGGTGTTCCCATGGGTCCCATTGTACACCAGCTCGCCTGCAGGCAAGAGAGACCCAGTCCTCACGCTGCCCAGAGGCAGGGCTGGTGCTGCAGATCAGATCCCATGGGGGCTACAGGAGGAGCCCCTGCTGTAGTGTCAACCTGTCCCCCATACTTCCCCTCAGCACACCAATGCATATGCTAATGGCATCAGGAGGGGCGTTGGCAGGCAGGCAGGACTCCAGAGGTCCTCAGGAGGGGTCCTACATGGCATTAGTGGCTTTGTATACCAAGCAGACAGACACTCAGCTCCACCCTGGCATGCCTTCTGCCATGTCATGGTGCCAGCGCCCTGCTCTTGAAATTCCAGCCCCCAGAACTGTGCACTAAACAAACCTCTATTCTTCATAAGTTTCCTGGGCTCAGGTGCATTGTTACAGCAGCAGAAAAGGGACTAAATTGCCCACTATTCCCCATTTAGGGGGTGTCCTCATATCCCACCCACCACCACCTGGGGCACAATGGCCCTGATGCACACAGACATCCTTCCAGCCCCAACCTCTTGCCTCTGGAGCAAACTCCTAGTCAGGACTTGCCCTAGTTCCTGACTTAGCAGAAAGAGAGGGAACGAAACAATCCCAGCTGCCTGGGCATTGGGTGGGAACAACATGGGTACCTGGTGCATAGTAGGTGCCATTCAAGAAGCAGCACAAGACAGTGGTGAGGGGACTGCTCATCCAGCCACTGCTGGAAGTCTGGATCGGTGTGGTCTGTAGTGTGGATGGCTCCGTCAAGGTCTGAGTGGAGGTCACTGCAGTGGTCATTGTCACAGTAGGGGGTGTGGGCGTGGCCGGAGTAGATGCAGGAGTGGTGGACTCCGAGGTTGTGGTGGTAGGTGTGGTGGTGAGGATGCTTACAGTGGTGGATCCCAGGGTTGAGGCCGTAGACTCTATGGTTGTGGTGGTGGGTGTAGGTGTGGAG
>NW_004955476.1:11117529-11119351 GCF_000276665.1 Chinchilla lanigera
GTGTTGTGGTCTCTGTGGTTGTGGTGATGGATGTGGGTGTAGTTTCTGGTGTGGTGGTAGAGGTCAACGTGGTTACTGTGGTGGGGGTAGGGGTGGGTGTTGTGGTCTCTGTGGTTGTAGTAGTGGATGTGGGTGTTGTAGTCTCTGTGGTTGTGGTGGTAGATGTGGGTGTTGAGGTCTCTGGTGTGGTGTTTGGGGTCGCTGTGGTTATGGTGGTGGGTTTGGGTGTTGGAGTCTCTGTGGTTGTGGTGGTGGATGTGGGTGTTGTGGTCTCTGTGCCTGTGGTAGTAGATGTGGGTGTAGAGGTTTCTGGTGAGGTGGTGGAGGTCAATGTGGTTTCTGTGGTGGGGGTAGGGGTGGGTGTTGTGGTCTCTGTGGTTGTAGCAGTGGATGTGGGTGTTGTGGTAACTGTGGCTGTAGTTGTGCGTGTGGATGCTGTAGTCTCTGTGGTTGTGGTGGTAGGTGTATGTGTGGAGGTCTCTGGTGTGGTGGTTTGGGTCACCGTGATTATGGTGGTGGGTGTAGGTGTTGTGGTCTCTATGATTGTAATAGTGGGTGTGCGTGTTGTGGTCTCTGTGGTTGTGGTGGTAGGTGTAGTTGTAGAGGTTTCTGGTGTGGTGGTAGGGGTCAACGTGGTTACTATGGTGGGGGTGGATGTAGGTGTTGTGGTCTCTGTGGTTGTAGTAGTGGATGTGGGTGCTGTGGTCTCTGTGCTTGTGGTGGTGGATGTGGGTGTTGTGGTCTTTGTGCTTGTGGTGGTGGATGTGGGTGTTGTGGTCTTTGTGCTTGTGGTGGTGGATGTGGGTGCAGAGGTTTCTGGTGTGGTTGTGGGGGTCAACATGGTTACTGTGGTGGGGTTAGGAGTGGGTGTTGTGGTCTCTGTGGTTATAGTAGTGGGTGTGGGTGTTGTGGTCTCTGTGGTTGTAGTGGGTGTAGCTGTTGAGGTCTCTGTTGTGATGGGTGGGGTCACTGTGATTATGGTGGTGGGCGTGGGTGTTGGGGTTTCTGTGGTGGTGGATGTGGGTGTTGTGGTCTCTGTGGCTGTGGTGGTGGGTGTGGGTGTTGAGGTCTCTAGTGTGGAGGCTGGGGTCCCTGTGGTTGTGGTGGTGGGTGTGGGTGTTGGGGTCTCTGTGATTGTAGTAGTGGATGTGGGTGTTGTGGTCTCTGTGCTTGTGGGGGTAGATGTGGGTGTAGAGGTTTCTGGTGAGGTGGTGGAGGTCAACATAGTTACTGTGGTGGGGGTGGGGGTGGGTGTTGTGGTCTCTGTGGTTGTAGTAGTGGATGTGGGTGTTATAGTCTCTGTGGTTGTAGTAGTGGATGTGGGTGTTATAGTCTCTGTGGTTGTAGTAGTGGATGTGGGTGTTGTAGTCTCTGTGGTTGTGGTGGTGGATGTAGATGTTGTAGTCTCTGTGGTTGTGGTGTGAGGTGTAGGTGTTGAGGTCTCTGTTGTGGTTGGGGTCACTGTAGTTATGGTGGTAGGTGTTGGTGTTGTGGTCTCTGTGGTTCTGGTGGTGGATATGGGTGTTGGGGTCTCCTGTGTGGTGGTTGGGGTCACTGTGGTTGTGGTGGTAGATGTGGGACTTGTGATCTCTGTGCTTATGGTGGTGAGTGTGGCTGTTGGGGTCTCTGTGATTGTAGTAGTGGGTGAGGGTGTTGGGGTCACTGTGATTGTAGTAGTGGGTGAGGGTGTTGGGGTCACTGTGGTTGTAGTAGTGGGTGTGGGTGTTGGGGTCTCTGTGGCTGTGGTGGTGAGTGTGAGTGTTGAGGTCTCTGGTGTGGTGGCTGGGGTCCCTGTGGATGGGCTAGTGGGTGTGGGTGTTGA
>NW_004955476.1:11123016-11124015 GCF_000276665.1 Chinchilla lanigera
GGTTATGGTGGTGTGTGTGCGTGTTGATATCTCTGGTGTGGTAGTTGGGGTCGCTGTGGTTATGGTGGTGGGTGTGGGTGTTGGGGTCTCTGTGGCTGTGGTAGTGGGTATGGGTGTTGTAGTCTCTGTGGTTGTGGTGGTGGATTTGGGTATTGATGTCTCTAGTGTGGTGGTTCGGGTCACTGTGGTTATGGTGGTGGGTGTGGGTGTTGTGGTCTCTGTGGTTGTTGTAGTGGGTGTTGGTGTTGTGGTCTGTGTGGTTGTGGTGGTGGGTGTAGGTGTCGAGGTCTCTGGTGTGGTGGTTGGGGTCACTGTAACTGTAGTGGTGGGTGTGTGTGTTAGGGTTACCGTGGTTTTGGGCGTTGGTGTCGAGGTCATTGGTGAGGTGGACGAGACGAGGGTGGTTGGGCTGGTGGGGACAGTTGTGGAGATGCACAGCGGGTTACAGCACTCAACGTTGATCTGGTAGTTGATGCAGAAGGGCTGAGGAATGTGTCCACCTGGCTCCTGATCTTCATTTCTGCACACCAGCCCCACGGAGAGGTTACATGTCACCTTCTGTTCAAGCTGTTCAATTGGAGTGTCAGCAAACTCTACAGCTCTGCAGGAGATGTTAGTGGCTATCCAGCCAGGTTCACAGACGCCTTCAATACTTTCAAAATCTCCCCCTGGCTTCACAAATTCGGGTTTACCAGAATCCAGCCAGCCAGTCCATTTGCAATCCAATATACATGGAGTGGTTGTGTATGACACCGAGGTCGATGGAGTTGGTGAAGTAGTAATCACGGTTGTTGAATGAGGAGTAGGTGTGGTCTCTGGTGAGGTGGTAGGTGTAGTCGCTGGTGAGGTGGTAGATGTGGTTGTTGGTGAAGAGGTAGGGGTGGAGCTTGATGGTGTAGTTGATGTGATTGTTGGAGGAGTGGTAGGTGTCGTAGTTGGTGGAGTGGTTGGTGTGGAGGTTGGTGATGCAGTCGGCGTGGTGGTTGGTGATGTGGTCGG
>NW_004955476.1:11124640-11139447 GCF_000276665.1 Chinchilla lanigera
GTCGTAGTCGCTGGAGTGGTGGGTGTGGTGGTCGGTGGAGAGGTGGGTGGGCTGGACGTTGGACAGTATTCCATGGCCAGGCAACAATTGACTCGTATCTCGTAGTCATAACACAGCTCGAATAGTCCGTTTCCAAACTGATCTTCATTGTTGCAACGGAGCCCAAAGGAGACATTACATTGGACTTTCTGGCCCAGCTCCTCCCAGCTGAGGTGAGGCTCGGTGGCCGACCTGCACTCAATGTCCTCGGGAGTTGCGCAGACACTGTTAAAAGTCTCGTGATCACCACCATCGGTGCCGATGCTAGGGTGGTCCTCATTGATCCAGTCTGACCAGAGGCAGCACGGCTCTGGGGACACAAAGCCCAGCATTAGTCACTCCTGTCTGGGGAGAGGCACCCCCGGGGAGCTCACTACAACTTGGAGGACCCGGTGACCTCCATGACACCCCAAGGCACGGCTTCCCTGCCTCTCCCCCTGCACCATCACACTGGGACGAGGTTGTAGAGTCAGGGTTTAGCGCCAAATACCACTTCCACCTTTGTTTATAAGGGATAAACAGGCCCAGGAGAAGAGCAACACGCCTGGTGTGACCAGCCCAGTCTAGAAGCTCTCTCTCAGCACTCTGTCCACAGCTATCTTCAAATCTCTGTGTCAAAAAATGATTAGCAAAAGAGCCACCCACCCAACAAGGAAGAGTGGCAGGGTTCATCTTGAGTGTGGTCACCCACTCAGCCCCAGACCTGCTCGCCAGTCCCGGGCTCAGCACACAGTAAGGTCACTCAGTACGCCTTTCACTGGCTGGCTGGCAGAGGCACCCATGCAGCCTCCGTGGTCCTGAAGGCAGCCTTCCAGGAGGGACTGGCGAGGTCTACTCTTCTTGCCCCACTTATCACTGGGAAGCAGAGGCTTGTTCCACGGTAGCTGTGATTCCACCCAGCACAAACGCAGAGGCGTTTCATTAAGGAAACCCTCTGGTTTCTCTCACCCTTAGAAACATTTTCCCCAAGTTCATTTTGCAGCCAATTTGCACAACAGAGGCTGCCTCTGCTGGCTCAGGTGTGTTGAGCTGTGTGAGCCCCAAGGAGGGACATGTGGCCTGGGGGCCGTACCTCCTCTGGTCGTGAGGGTGATGGTGGTGGTGAGAGGGGTGGTGGGGGTGGTGGGGACCGAGGTGGAGGTGGTCAGGGTGGACACGTGCAGTGTGGTGGACGGAGTTAGCGTGGTGGTTGAGCAGACATTGAAGTATCCCTGCACTGTCCCATTGGGACCACAGAATTCATAGAAGCAGAAGGGCCCATCCTCGGTAGAGTTGACGATCTTCCCTGGGGGGTGGGAAGGAGACAGATTGTTAAGGCCTCCAGGCTGTCCCACTGGGGGGACAAGCACCTTCGCAAGACCCTGTCCCTCCATTTCAAGGGGTCCCTCTGACACAGGATGGATCAGAGGGCACCAGCTCCCAGAGGGAACAGCGAGCGTGACATGAGCCCCACAGCAGGCTGAGGAAGCCGGGCACTAGGGGGCAGAGCCCAGCAGCAGGGCAGCCCATGTCTTCCGGGCTGGGACCCTCAAAAGCAGCCACCACCGAGCCACTTACCTACGTCCCACTGGCAGCTCACTTGGGAGGAGTTGGTGCACACACTACAAAACAAATGCACAGCTGCAGATCCTCCCCGGCCCCCACTCACAGACACCCCCTCCGGGAGGCCCAGCCCAAAGCTGTGGCACAGCCCAAGGGCCAACTTGAAAGGAGCTACCCCATGGGAGAGGGGACAGGGCACCTCCATGCATGTGTCCATGCATGTGCCCGTGTGCGTGGTATGTGCCCACGTGTGCACATGCATGCATCTATGCCTGAGTGCACCTCATGGGGTGGCGCGTGTGCATGCTATGTGTGACTTGCTCATGCGTGTGTGCATGTGCACCCATGCATGTGTGGCTATGTCTGCGTGTGTGCACACGTGTGCATGTGTGGCTGTGCCTCCGGCCCCTGAGTAGTGTGAGTGTAGGTACCAGGTCTGGCAGATCTCCTCGGTGGGAACCGATTTTCCTGGTAGATAGGGGATGTCCTCCACATAGCAGCCACATTGGTCACCAGTGACACACCTCTTCCTGGCCTCATCGTAGATGGGCCTGTCCTTAGGGCACCGGGGGTAGCAGCCTGGCAGGCACAGAGAATGCGGTCTGAACCACCATGGAGGAGCCCAGCCTCCTAGGCCTCCCATCGGCCCCTGCCCACAGGCCCTTCCTCCGGGGACACCCTCTGTCAGGGCCAGGAGCTGTGGCCTCGCCTCACACCCCAGGGTTCCCCAGCATAGCCCATGCCTGCCTTTCGGGGGCTGTGTCAGTGCTTCTTCTCCACCTCTCCAGGAAGGCAGGGCCTTCACTCAGGCTCCAAGCCACCGTCCACGAACAAACCCTGAGCTCCGGATCTCCAGGGGTACCCAAGGCCTGCCGGCTGTCACTCACCCTCCAAGTAGGACACAGAGATGTTGGAGTGGATGCCATTGATGGTCCTGCAGGTCTCGAAGCTGCGGTTCCCACACGGCTCGTAGTGCCACTCACACTCGTCAGGGGGGTTGTAGTAGTCACAGAAAATGGCTGGGGTGTGGCAGGGGCACAAGGGTTGGACTTGGGGCACAGGTGGGCCCAAGGTGAGGGGGACATGGGCAGGACGTGTCCGGCAGGGTCCTGTGGACCCAGTGCCAGGGTGGCCTGAGGAAGGATGCCCAGGAGGGTGGGAGGTGTGTGACACACACACCAATACCCAGATGGGGAGGAAGGGCAGACCCCCGCAGGGACTGCAGCCCAGGATGTGGGCACTCACGGCACAGATCCGGGGTCCTCCAGAACACACAGGCCTCTGCCTTGGTGCACTCCTGGGCATAGGAGGCCACGGCGGAGCAGAAGCACTCACAGTCCCCGCCGGAGTCGCAGGAGCAGGAGTCGTGCACACAGGCCTCGTAGAAGACCGTGGGGTCCACCTGGAGGAGGGGCAGGGCACGGTTACCCAGCACCCGCCCCCAGGGCCAGGCTGGCTGAGGGTGGGGGAGGGCTCCAGACTGGTAGTAGCGATGTCACCCAGCCCTGCAGCCCACAGGTCTCAGCTGTATGACGGCACTGCTAAAAATTGGCCCTGTCCTAAGGCCTCCAGCAGCAGCCCATCTGGGGCTAGAGGGTTAGGTCCTTTCTCCCTGGTGACTGTGGACCAGGGAGAGCAGAGGGAGGCCAGGAGTCACCAGGAGTCTCAGACAGAAGCTGGTCATGTGGTCAGGTCCAAAGAAACAGACAGAGACAAAGCTGAAGGACGAGCGCATCACAGCCGTGTGCAAGCACTGCCCGACCGGACCTACAGCCTCGCCGTCCTCTTGGCCCCGCCCACTGCCTCTGGGCTCTCACGCAGGGCCCCGCCCAGGCCCAAGGCCCCACCCCAGACACTGTGCGCCAATAACTGAGCTCTGCCTGAGGCGGTCCCGCCCCCAGCTTCCTCTAGCTCCTTGCCAGGGTCCCCGGTGGGTAGTCCCGCCCTCAGCCCCTTTGCACCTTGCTGTGGCACACAGCGAACACGCTGCTCTTGATGATGCTGCACTGCTTCTCGGCCCAGGAGCGGCGGTGCGGGTTCACGCTGCAGGGGTCCGGGGTGGCAGTCACGTCCGGGCAGGTGGAGGCCTCCTTCCAGCTGTTCCCAAAGTCCAGCTCGCCGCTCACCACCATGTGGTCCCGCGTGGTGAAGTCGTTGCTGGTGCGGTCGTCGAAGTTCCCGCACAGCCCACACACGGAGCCCTGGGGACACGAGCGTGCGCGGTTGAGGCCGGCCGGCCGGGTGACTGAGCCCGCACAGGTGGGGGGCCCAGGGGACGGCAGGGCCCACCTTGTAGGAGGGGGCCAGCTTGATGAAGACGGTGGTCTTCTTGTCCCAGATCACGATGACGCCCGTGCTGGCCTCCACCACCAGGTACTGGCCCACCTCCCGCGTGGTGTAGGCCGCGTGGTGGCCCTCCTCCAGCTGGATCACCTCGCGGTGCTTCTCCTCCAGCTTCAGCTCAGTCTTCTGCTGGCGGGGACTCCGGTCAGTGGCCGTGTCTGAGGGTCCCCACGGTCCTCCATCCTCCAGGGTGAGCCACACTCACCCCCAAGAAGATCTTGATGGCCTTGGAGCAGGTGACACCGGTGGTGCCGCAGGGGACGTTCTCGGTGACGATGCTGAAGGAGCCTGTGGAGTTCTGGCCACAGTAGTCCTGCGGGTGAGTAAGGCAGAGTCAGCTGGGTGCCAGGAAGTGGGCAGTCAGGGGGAACCACCCTGCCAGCCAGCAGGGCCAGGCAGCCTGCTGGGCAGACAGACGCAGCTCTGCCTCTGCCATCTGCAAGGCCCAGCCCTGACCTGACTCAGACTTCACTCGGCCTCAGCCGCTCCTCTGCAGGCTGTTGCTGGGGATAGCCCGTCCCCCAGGGGTGCGGGGCTGGGACTGGGGCACTCCACACACACCCAGGCCCACGCCCCAAAGTGCAGGCAGGAGGGCCCTCTGCTCACCTACCCACCTGCTGCTAGAAATCCAAATCCTCTAGACAGTGTGGGGTCCACCGTACCCCAGGACAGCAGAGTAGGGACCACAGTGGTGTCCACAGCTTACCTGAACAGCCACGTAGGAGCAGTGTCCGTCAAAGTCGTAGTGCCTCCCGTCAAAAGTGACGTAGTGGCCGCTGCCATAGATGGAGCAGGTGCCGTGGCATGCGAACTTTGTGCACTCCCAGCGTCCCCTCTGGCAGGTGCTGAGGACAGTGGGAGGAGCTGGAGTGGCATGGTAATGCCCTGGCAGCCCAGGCAGGACCTCAGCTGGTGCCCACACCACCCCCAAAGTGCTGCCTCAGACTTATGCATGCCCCCACGGCCCCAGGCCAGCAGCAGACATGGAGGCCAGCATCACTAAGTGGCACTGCCCATTGGTCCTCCTGGGGCCGGGACCAGCTGCTCACCAGGTGTTGTTGCAGTCCAACTTGATCTTGTGCCCAGGCAGGTACAGGGCCTTGTTGTGGACACACGGGCACTCCTCCTCTACCACGCAGCCGCCACGGCCATCGTCCAGCAGCCCGTGGGGGCACACGCAGCCACTGACACAGCCCGTGTGGTACTGGGGGCAGTTGGAATGAGGTTCTTGTGAGACCAGATCCCCCAGGAAGCCTGGAGCAGATGTGAGGTGGGGTGGACTCTGACAGGGACTGGGTCCTGGCCCCAGGGCTGCCCCTTAGGTCCACCACTGGGAGCTGCACGCCTGGGATCCCTAGGAGACCGCCATCCCTTCCCAAGGATGGAAGAGTCAGAAAGGGGAGCCTGTGTCCAGACCCCAGTGGGAGGGCAGGTGGGGGTGTGTGCCCTCCTCCCCTAAACCAGCCCACCAGCACTCACGTAGCCAGCCACCAGCGTCTGGCAGCTGATGGGACGGGGCTTCCGGGTGGCCAGGGACGTGAGATTGTTGCAGTCCACCAGAATCTTTGGAGCCTTGCAGCCTGCAGGATGGAGAGGCTGCCTTAGCCCAGGCTGAGGGTGGGGGCTCAGGGGCAGGGGAGGCAGCCACGCACGGGCAGCACCCACTTACTCTGACCAATCAGCTGGATCAGCCTGCAGTTCAGCCTCCCTTCCTGGCAAGTGCTACGAGGAAAAGTAGGGGTGAATGGAGCCCAGGCGCCATCCCCATGCAAGGTGGTCAGGAGAAGCCACCACTGCACAGGGACGGATGCCAGCTTGGCCCCTCAGCACTCCACCCCAGGCACCTGTGCCCTGCTGGGGCATCTTGGCTCTGGGGTTGAGCTCTCATGCCTTATCTTGGGGCAGAGATCCAGAAGCAGCCCACCCACACCAGGCCCGGCCTGTCGGCCGCGGGACACCCACCAGCGCTCATTCTGCCTCAGGATCACCTCTCCCGCCTCCAAGTAGAGCCCGTGGTGGTAGCAGGAGCATTTGGCCCGGGGCACACAGCGGCCTTTCTGGTCCAGGAAGGTGTGGTCTGGGCAGCCACAGCCGTCCACGGGCGCAAAGCCCTTCAGGCAGTGGGTGTTGCCCTCAGAGAGCGAGCGGCAGGTCTGCTGGCAGGTGGTCAGGTTGTACAGGAAGATCTGCGAGCTGGGGCAGGCATCCACATCCTTGTCTGCAGAGGGACCGCAGGGCCGGTGAGGAGTGGAAGACCAGCTCCAGCTCCTGCTCTGGCACCGTCCGTGAGCCTCCACTCTGACAGGCACCCACCCAGCTAAGGGGTCAAGGAGCCGCCCTGGGACCTCGACCAGGAACAGCTGCCGGTGCTGTTTCCTGTGCTCCAGGCAGAGGAAGCAGGGAGCCAGCTGCCCCCAGAAGCCCAGGGACACTCACTGCAGACGCGCTCCCTCCAGCCCCACAGCATGACACCCTTGGCAGCGCAGGCTCGTGCATAGGAAGACAGGGCCGCGCACAGGCAGTCCTCATTGTTCTGACAGTTGCACGTGTCGTACTTGCACCTCTGCACAGAAACGTGGAGACAGTGAGGCAGGAGGTGGCCATGCCCTGGTACCCTTGCACGCGCACACCGTGCTGGTCCTCAGGCCACCATGGCGTCGGGGTGAAGGCGGGCACGGAGAAGGCAGACCCACCTTGTAATACTCGGTGGGGTCCACGGCCAGGTGGCACCTGCTGAAGGGCGTCTCCTTCTTCTTCAGGAGGGAGCACCAGTGCTCGGCGTAGTTGGCTGGGGGTCAGGGGTCAGAACCTCAGCCGGGGCTGCCCCTCCACATGTCCCCACCTGCAGTAGACAAGGTCCCCCGGGACCCCACCCGCCGGAAGCCACACCGGCTAGGGTCTGTGGTGCGGGCCTCACCGCTCTCGATGTTGAGGGAGCAGGGGTCGTCCAGCCAGTCCAGTTTGTCATGGCAGCTCGACTGCGCCTTCCAGGAGTTGGCAAAGCTGGCACCCGTGGCCTCCACCAACCCACAAGACGTCTTGAAGTCGTCACTCTCCAGGCCGTTGAAGTTCCCGCAGAGGCCTGCAGGCAGCATGGGGTTGGGAGGGGCTGGGCTGGGGGCCGTCGGGGGTGTGGGGGCATTTGCTGGGAGGCCACTCACCCTGCACCTGCCCCTGGGCTGACGGGTCCAGCGTCACGAAGAGCTGCATGACGGGCACCAGCTGGACCTGCAGCCGCAGCCCGAGGACCGTGTTCACCATGATGTGGTAGGAGGACGGCCGGAAGATGGAGAAGCTGGCTGCAGGGCAGCATGTGGTGAGGTGGGAGGCAGCGGAGGTCCCCACCCCACCACCACAGAGGCACTGCCCCCACCTGGGACAGGCGTCCCAGGCACTCACCCGCCACGTGGGGCAGGGTCACCTGCAGCTCGTTGAGCAGCACGCTGCCATCCGACTTGAAGGCCACCACCTGCAAGAGGGGCAGGGTCAGGCGCTGGCAGCGCCTAGGGCGGCTGGTCGGGGAGGGGGGCACCCACGTTCTTCCTGCGGTCTGTCAGTAGCACTACAGTCTTCAGGCAGGTCTGCTTGTCCGTGGCACCGCAGGGGACCAGCTCACCCAGCAGGGCGTAGGAGTCGTTGTGGTCACCCTGTGGGGAGGGAGGAGATGCTGCAGTAGGACCCCAGCAGCAATGCAGGAGGGAACACCCTCGACCCACAGGCACCCAAGCACCCTCTTCAGGGCCGATCCATCCGTCACCCGGGGCAGTGCACCCAGAGCCCTGCCTGCCTGACCGCCACCTTGGCAAGGACGTAGTAGCAGTCCCCATGGAAGGTAAACTTCTTCCCATCAAAGGTGGTGATGTGGGAGCCACCCTCCAGGGCACAGGTCCCAGGGCACAGCAGGTCCTCGCACACCCAGCGGCCGGCGTTGCAGACACTGACAGGCAGTGGAACACAGGTTCAGGGCTCTGCGGCACCCCGCCTGCCCAGCCCGAGCCCTGGGCAGTGGCACTCACCACTGCTCACAGTCATTGGTGACCTCCTGGCCCGGGGCGTACAGGTGGCCGTGGAGCTTGCAGTGGCACTGGCTGACAGGGACACAGCCACTGCCCGTGATGTCATCGTACACAGTGCCTGGCGGGGCCGAGGACCCAGCATCACCCTGGCAGCCTCAGAGAGCCCCAGGCTCCCAGGGCAGGGTAACCAGCTGGGTACCTCCAGTCCTGGGGGCGGACCCTTGCCCCCAATCCCTGGGTTGGGTGCCCAACACGCACCTTCAGGGCAGAAGCAGCCATCCATAGGATGCTCCTCACACAGGCTGCTGACCTCCAGGTGGGAGCAGGTGTCCATGCAGGGCGAGCCACTCTCCAGGTACACCATGTTGCCAGGGCAGCTCTTGGCTGGAAGGAAAGGTGGCCATGAGCGGGTCCAGCAGGCAGACAAGGGTTCCCCAGCTCGCCGGGGTTCCCCAGGCCCCAGGGTGGCCCTGGCACTTACCACAGAACGAGGCTGTCCTCCAGTTTCCGGGCCGGCCGCCCGCGTGGGAGCACTGGCGGGAGAACTCGGCCACGGTGCTGCAGATGCAGCTGTCAGCCTGTGGGCACTGGCAGCGGTCGTGCACGCAGGATTCCACATACAGCTCCAGCGGCACGCGGGTCTGGCAGTCCTCGAAGGCCTCGGCCGTCAGCAGCCTCTCACACTCAGTACGCTGGACAGGGATGTGAGTGGGTGGCTGCTCATGCCCCTGCTCCCCCCCATGGGCACAGGGATTCCCCACCAAGGCCGGCAGATGCAGGGACCCCGAGAGCCTGGAGATGGTCCCGACCGCGACTCACGTGCTGGGAGCAGGACTTGGGCACATTCTCCTCCTCGGGGTCCTCACACTCCACCTCGGGCTTGTTGATCTTCTGCATGTTCCCAAACTCGATGGCGCTGAAGCGTATGCCTGGCCACAGAGGTCAGTGGTCAGCAGCCTCCGCAGTCCTCCCCAGCCGCAGCCCCCGGCCCTGACCAGGCCTGAACCCACCTTCCGACAGGAATTCCGAGTAGGTCTGCTCCCCGTTGTAGTCGCCGCACAGCCCGCAGGTGTGGTTGTGGAACCTGCTGTCCAGCTCCAGCTGCAGGAACAGGGAGGGGCGGATGACCACCAGGAGCCCCAGGGCCAGGGCAGCTCCTAAGTGGGGTGGGTGGTTAGGACAGCAGGGTGGGCCACCAGGGAGAAACAGAGGCGACAGCCAGCCCATGTCCCTACAGCCCGAGGGTCCCTCCCCGGGCAGGGCTTGCTGGCCTGCAGCTGCCTTTGTCTCCCTGAAGGCCCTCACAGCCCCGCCCCCTGTGCCCACCATGAGCGCATCCTCGCGGTTCCACATGAGCGAGAGGCCGGCTCGGGAGTAGATTTTGGTGTAGGCGTCATTCTTCACGATGAGCAGGCCTGAGCTGTAGTGTGGGGTGCTGACCCTGGGGGTGGAGCGCCCATGGTCACCACCAGCCAGGATGTCCTCTGGGCTGCTGCCCAGGGTGCGGAGGCCATGCTCCCTAGGGTGGGGACGACCCCAGGAGCCACAGACAGACCGGCTGGGCTGGAGACAGGAGTGTGGCTGGGACACTGTCCAGGCCTGGCCGCTTCCCTTGGGACCTGGCCACAGAGCCTGGGCTGCAAGGCGTCCCCACTCGGCCATCCTGAAGCTCCAGGGGCCTCCAGGCCCCTCCCCCAGGGCTCAGGTGCCCCTCACCCCGCCTCTGTGCCCTTCCCCCCACATACCCAGAGACCTGGGTCTGGTGGGAAACAGAAACCCCTGAACAGGAAAAGGGCAAATCCAGCGGGTGAGGAACCCGCTGGACAGGAATACATTCAAGAGGGCCGCATTGTTCTGGAGACAATGTAGGGATAATAGCTGGCCCGCTCCTGTAACTCAAGCCTGGGGAACTGCTCCACAGCCACTGGGCACCCCATCCAAGACCCCTGGCAGGCCCTGAGGGGCCGGGCCACAAGGAAGCTCTTGCTCGTGCAAGGAGAGCTCTGATGGGACTCATCTATGTTTGCTGAATGAATCCTTGACCTCCACTCAAACTCCAAGTCTCTCCTTCCTAGCCATGTGCCACAGCAGAAGGCGATTTCTGTGGCTGCTGGGTGCTTGGATGCTGCCCTGGCCCCCGTCCGCTCTGAAGACCAGCAGCGACCCCTGTTGCTGGGACGCAGGAGAGGACGCGCCTGCCCTACTCACATGGCCCCGTTCACCACGGCCAGCTGTTGGGTGAGGTAGATGGTGTCGTCCTTGATGGTCAGCAGCACGGACTCCACCTGGGGGTGGCCGCCATCCTTGCCCCGGCTCCGCTTCAGGTGCACAGCAAACTCCTTGTAGGAGTCGCGGCAGTCAGAGGCAAAGTTGTAGTCACAGAGGCCGGGGAAGTGGAAGATGTCACCGTCAAAGGTCTTGTAGTGGAAGTCGCCCCAGGTGCTGCAGACGTTGTGGCTGTGGCTTCGGGACCGGCCCACTGGGGGAGAGGCAGGGTGAGCGCCAGGCCCCATGCAGGCCCAGAAGCCCCTGAGAGGTGCCCTCCGCAGCCCCAGAACCCAAGCCCAGCCACCTGGCTTGGTGTGCAGCGGCCTCCAGCACCCTCGGCACAGGGCTGGGCTGGGCCCTCAGAGGGTCTAGACCCCCAGACACGGGCCCTGTGGCTTTGGGCCACCCTGGCGGGACAGGCCAGCTGGTGTCCTGTGGCCAAAACCGCCCCCCCCCCAGGTGGACACAGCCCACACCCAGAGTGGGCCCCCGAATCTCCTCACCCTCCACGGTCCCTGGGACCCTACACACTCCTCTGGGCACCCCATGCACCCCCACGCCCCTGGGAACAGCCCCCTCAGCTGCTCAGCTGCCCACCCTGACCAGGCCACTCTCAGGGGTGGCTGGGGACAGAGATCCCTGTGCTGTGGAGCCATCTGAGCCTCGGTGTACTTGGAACCCCGAAGGCCAGGCACGGGGCAGCCCTGCACCCAGGGTCATACAGCCTCCTCCAGAGACGCGTGCCTTCCCTGCCCGCCCGCTCCCCCTCTCACCTCTCTGCACCTCCAAGCCCCCGGCCGAGGCCAGGGTCAGGCAGGCAGCCACCAGGTGGGCCAGTGGCAGCCCCATGGTGGCTCAGAAGGGCGAGTCGGAGAGCGCCTGGGCCAGGGGTCAGGGACTTTTATGCCCGGTGGGTGGCGGGCGGGTGGAGGGCAGGGAGGGGGAGGTGGGTGGGGCGTCCACCGGATTATCATGCAAACAGCTGCAGGAGAGCGTGGCCACCACAGGGCAATATTGATTCACCTTATCTGAGTTTATCTCTTTATGGCTCCCTGGGTAAACCCAGCTTCCTCAGGATGCGGCCTCCCCACGCCTGATGCCAGCACACGCCCAAGTGGACCTCACGGGACCAGGCCCTGGTGGGCGGGATGGGGTCCCTGCTACAGTCTGGTCCTGGCAGTCTCCGCGTCCCCTCCCGGCTCCCACAGCCCCAGTCCAGTGCCCCAAGAGAGCTCAAGCCCAATAGGCTTCTGGGGCAGGGGGTCCCTGCCCAGCCTCGCCCGACCTCTCCCATCCCAGACTGCTGCTCCTGGGCACTGTGGGTCGAGCCTGCCCCGTCACAGTGAGGGAACAGCCCCGAGGCAGGGTGCTGGTGGCCAGGTGGCTGAGGACTGGGGTCCTGGAGCTCACCGAGCACTTCAGACTCCCCACCGCCCACTCCCTAATCCCAGCCTTTTCCCAGGCCAAGCCGGTCTCTGAAATTACATGTAATTAGAACTTGGGGAGCACGGAGCACCGCCCAGCCCTGGATGCTTACGGGAACCAGGTCCCCTGCACGCAGCAGGATGAGGGAAGAGGGCCGGGCCACCAGGCCGGGAGGGGTCCCTGGGGAGGGGTTTCTGGTGAACCTCAAAGCCAGCTGCCGCTGCGTCACAGTCTGAAAGGCCTTGAGGAATCACGGCGCAGAGCCCCCAAATCTAGGCCAATTGGGAGTTCCCATTCCCAAGGCCCACCCAGGGTGGAGGGACACAGACAGGCGCCCACCCGCAGCCAGGCGTAAACTGAGGTCTGGGGCCCCTCCCTGCTCTACGTTTTCCTCCTCCTGAAAACAGATGAGTCCTGAATTCAGTTTCTGATTCAGATGCGGTGTAGTAAAAACAGACTGGGGTCCTGAGGGCCGTAAGGGTTCACCTGACGGCATGGAGTTTCCCCACATGCCCTGCTGGCCTGGCACGCTCCTCATAGGGGCATCACCAGGACACGGGGTACCCTGGGACCCCTGCCACAGGGCCAGTCAGGGCCAGGGAGGGGCAGCAGGGCCAGGTGACCAACAGCCGGGCACGCGGGGAAGCAGGACTATGCTGGCTGAGCCAGGGAAGCGGGGATTAGGGAACTGGAGCCCGCTGGGCCGAGGGCACCATTGTGCCCGTTCCAGGTGGGCCTCCGTGCTGGCACTGAGCCCTGGGAATCCCCGGCCCCCAGAGGGGGCAATTTTCCATGCCAGGCTCCTTTTCCTCACCCTAGAGAGGTGCAAGACGCCCCACGACCACCTATGCTGAGCTGAGGAGGGGGCTCCTTCCCAGGCAGGGAAAGGGAGGTCCTGCTGGGCCTGGGAAGAGGGGTGCATTCTGGATCCAGGTCCTCCTGCATCAGCGATGGGTGGCCCTTCCTGAATGGAGAAGGCCAACCCTGTATCCTCGCAGTGGTGGTGACCACAGCAGGGAAGGGGGCGAGCCCACCAGCCCTCTCTGCCCCTCCGGGGGTCTGCGGGCGCCTGCAGCTGTGATGCAGCACCCCAGCTTGCAGCAGGCAGTGGGGAGCGAACCCCAACCCTCAGAGTGCGGCGCAGAGGCAGCAAGACTCAGTCAGGCCTGGGTGGATCCACAGCTTCTCGGCCTCCAGCTGCAGAAAATGGGGACGGGCTCAGCGTGGGGACCAGCACTTGGCTGCAGGATGAAGACGAGAGGAAGGTGTGGCAGTGGGTCTGCAGAGACCCGGGACCCCCAGAGTTCATGGCCAGATGGGCATGAGGATGCGGCCTTTCCTCCTGGCCACCCTCACGGTGCCCACTTCCCTCTCCAGCCTGGGGGACCCCTAGCACCCTGCGGCTTTCCCACCAGGACCCAGGGGGAGCGGGAGGCGCTTGGGCACCTTGAGAAGTGCTGGGTGGTGCCACACTCCGGACAAGGATGTGGGGGCCAGGGTGGAGATGCCACCCCGCCCAGCACAGGTGGATGCTTCTGGGCCAGGGGCTGACTGCTGGGCCCTGTGCCGGGCCGGACCCCACGCCCGGCAGTGTTTGCCTGGACAAGACACACTCCCTGGAACTGCTCCGACTTTACGGCTGTGACCGCAGGGAGGAGGCTGCACAGACGTCACAGCCAAGGTGATGGCCCCACTCTCTGCCCACAGACTGACTCACCAGGAAGCGGGGTGGGGGGTGCTGGCGAGGGAAGGAGGGAAAGGTCCCCGCCCTGCCGGGGAAGGTGCCCGGCCCCCATTCTCGGTCGCCCCGGTGACGGTTAAGTCTGGACCCACTCAGCTGGGCACAGTGCCCAGCTTCTGACTGGACACTAGTCCCATGCTGCTGCCGAGAAGCTGCTTCTCAGGTGTGAGCAGAGGGATTGAACTGTGTGGTGGGCCTCGCCCAATCAGGTGAAAGCCTGAAGAGAAAAGACTGAGGTCCCCGGGAAAGAGGGGAGTTTGCCTCCAGGTGCCTCTGGACTTGACCCGGCCTCAGACACAGCCCCCCTCATTCCATGAGCCACTTCCTGGCACACGTACACTCCTGCACTATTGCCTCGGTTTCCCCAGAGCACTCTGACCTTGTGTGGCCCCCTCTCCTCAGGGATGGGGCCCATCACAAAGCCCCATTCAGTGGGGAGTATCTTTCCTGCCCATGCTGAGCCCCGGAGAGCCCCACACTGTGACCATGTAGCCCCTTCCCGAATTGCACCAGCTCTACGTGCAGTCTCAGGCCCCATGATGCAAGCCAGGGCTCTGCCTGATTATTCATCTGTGTTACAGAAAGGGAAACTAAGTCACCGAATGCTCAAGTCTCACTCGCTGGGCCAGACTCCCACTGGGGCAGGAGGTGAGGAGGGTGCAGGACGCATGTCGTCTCCACTGCCCCAGCCCCACCTCCCAGACGAGGCCCCTGCTGGCCGGACCTAACTGAGGGGCTGATGGAGGCACACCCAGCCCTCTGGGACCCCCGAGGAGACCCAACACCGGCGCCATGAGGCACAGCAGCAAGACTCTGACCTGGCCCCGCAGGGGCACCTGCCAGCCCGCCCTCTGCCCAGATGCCCCCTGAGATATCACAAGCAAGTCACGGCACCTTCGAAGGCCTGGGGTGTGCAGGGCCAGCTCACATCACTTCTCTGAGCTGCGCAGATGGAAAGGCAGGGTGGTGGCCCCAGAGCAGTTGTGAAGGTGAGCAAGTGAACGCAGATGGGGGTTGCTCTTGGGTGGGAGGCTTAGAGAGGCCAAGCCAGGAGGCTGGGCTCCCGGGATGGCCAGATGTCACTGAGCAGATGGGCCCAGAGGGGCCTCTCGGGGGATGTCTTGCACCCAGCAGCACCAGGAAGGTAGCCGCACCTCAGAAATTCAGTCTGTGCAGCAGTTACCCTCTTCCCCTCGAACATGTCTCAGGTGTCACATTCCATACTGACCACTGCACTTACCACTCTGGCCACCCTCATGGCAGATGCAGTCAATACTTTGCTTTTGAAAGATGAGTGGGTGGATGGGTGGATGCAGGGATGGATGTGTGGATGTGTGGATGGATGTGTGGATGGATGGGTGGGTGGAAGTGTGCATGCAGGAATGGATGTGTGGATGCAGGAATGGATGTGTGGATGGATGTGTGGATGCAGG
>NW_004955476.1:11139612-11178938 GCF_000276665.1 Chinchilla lanigera
TGGATGTGTGGATGCAGGAATGGATGTGTGGATGGATGTGTGGATGCAGGGGTGGATGTGTGGATGGATGGGTAGGTGGAAGTGTGGATGGATGGGTGGATGGATGTGTAGATGCAGGGATGGATGTGTGGTTGGATGTTTGGATGGATGTGTGGATGTACGTGTGGATGGATGTGTGGATGGATGTGTGGAAGGATGTGTGGATGCAGGGAAGGATGTGTGGATGGATGGCTGGATGGATGTGTGGATGGATGTTTGGATGGATGTGTGGATGCAGGGGTGGATGCAGGGGTGGATGTGTGGAAGGATGTGTGGATGCAGTGAAGGATGTGTGGATGGATGGGTGGATGGATGTGTAGATGCAGGGATGGATGTGTGGAAGGATGTGTGGATGGATGTGTGGAAGGATGTGTGGATGGAGAGGTGGGCAAATGAAATCTCTCAGAATAGTGGGATGTTCCCTTTGTAGAATTTCTGCAGAGATCTCACATCACCAAAGCCCTCCACAAGCTCAAAGGCTGCCGCTCACATCGCTCTGTTGTATGCACCAGGAAAATGAGAGTTGGACAGGGTGAGAGAGCCCCTTGGGCTTGCCCACCTGGAGGGTGGCAGAACTGCAGTGTGGTCCCAGGGTCCTTCCAGCCCCAAGCCCACACTGTCTGCCACAAGGGCACAGCCTCTTTTCACCAAGGGGAGATGCTGCTTGTTGGAGAAACCCAAGTCATGCGTAATGGGAAAGCCAGAGGTCGCCGGGAGGAGGCACAGCCATGGGAGGAGTCTCATCGTCCCCCTCCCTCTGGCTGAGGAGCCCCTGAGGACAGAGCCCTTCACCCCTCCATGAGTTTGTAAACAGGTAGATTCTCCTGTCCCGTTCGGTGTTCATCTGAGAATCCCCCAACCTCTAAGTATGTTTGAACTTTCACACACTAAAGTTCACTCAACCTGCTATAAAGTCCTCTGGGTTCTGACAAACATATAATATCAAGTATCCCCCACTACAGCACCACACAGAAGTTTCACCACTCTGAAACACACTGTGTGCTTCAGTTGCTCACACCTTCTCCCCAGTTCTCTGGCAACCACGGTTTTCATCACTGCTATAATTTTGCCCTAATACATCTCTATGATAAACTTTAAATGTCTCAAAGCCAAAAATACTCTGGAATTCCATGCAGGCCCTGTAAACTATGACTATGACTTTAAGTTGCCACAGGAAACACTTCCTGGCTCATCAGGAAAATGCAGGACATAGTATTATCTAAAAGCTCCAATTTGAGATGTTTAAAACTGTTTTTACTAAGTTATAACTGATATACAATAAGCTTCCAGTGTTTAAATGGATTATTTGGTCAGGTTTAACATAAATATACACCTACAAAACCAGCACCATAATTAGGATGGGAAGATATCCACATTTATCATCCATACAAATGTCCTCATGCCCCTTGCCATGGATGGGTGGATGGATGAATGTATGCATACATGCATGGGCAGGTGAGTGGATGGACAGGTGATAGGTGGATGGATACATGGATGTGTGGATGGATGCATGGATGGGCTAATAGATGAATTAATAGATAGATGGGCAGATGGCAGATGAAGGGATGGATCAATATTCTCTTTTTTTGTGTGGGTACACCACACTGTGTTTATTCCCATACCTGTTTTGGGGCATTTGGATTGTTTCCAGTTTGAGGCAATTATAAAAAATAAAACTGCTAGGAATATTGTTGTCCAAGTCTTTATGTGGACATATTTTCTTTCCTCTCAGGCAAATACCTACTAATGACTGTCTAGATCAGAAGTGTACATTGAATTATTTAGGAAACACCAAACTGTATTCTAAAGTCGTTGTTCTATGATGCAGTCCTGCCAACAGCGTGTGAGTTGCTGTTGCCGCACAGCCTCCCAGCACTTGGTGTGGTCAGTCTTTTTAGTTTCAGCTATTTCCATGATTCCTTTTTTGTTTTTGTTTTTGTTTTGCTTTTGTTTTGTTTTGCCTTTGTTTTTGTTTTGGTGGGGTCTTGCTTTGGTTTGGTTAGTTTGCTTGTACTTGTGGTTTTTGAGACGGAGTCTCGCTGTGTAGTTCAGCCTGGCCTTGAACTCACTATGTAGCCAGGCTGGCCTTGAACTCATGGTGATCCTCCTGCCTCAGCCTGACCAAGTTGGTGAGCCCCTCCTCTTGTAGTTTTGATCTCTTATGCATGGCACTTTATTTCTATATCCATTTGGTTGCTGCTAAGACACAGTAAACAGTTGTTTTGTTTTGGTTTCCTGAGATTTTCATTATGGTGAAATACACATTACATAAAAGGTCCACCTTCCCCTTTTGAAGCACACAGTTCCGAGGTGCTGAGCCCTCACACCAAGCCATTGCCACCGCCCAGCTTGGGACACTTTGCCTCCTGCAAGGCTGAAGCTCTGTCCCCTAAGCACTGACTTCCCACTCCACCCCGGGACCCCGATTCTGCTTTCTTGGCTCTGCTTGGTAAAGACTCAGGGGCTCATGAAAGTGGAGTCCACAGCACCTGTCCTAGGATGGGCATATTTCACAGGTCCTCAGGAGGCCCCCATGCTGCTGCGGGGTCGCTGTCTGCTTCCTGCAGACCCAGTTTCTCCCCTGTGTCTGCGTCACACAGCGGCTGTTGCAACTCCATTTGTCCAGTGATGGGTGTTGGGGCTGCTTCCACATTTCAGCCACTGTTAATCCTGCTGCTTTGAACATGTGTCTACGAATATCCCTGCTTTCAGTTATTGTGCGTACAAGAGAGTCTAACTGCACAATGAAACAAAAACAAAGTCAAATAAAAATAAAATAAATGAACAGTATATATATAGATTTTTTTTTTTTTTGGTGTTTTTTTTTTGGTGTTTGGTTTTTTTCCAGTACTGGGAATCAAACTCACAACCTTGTGCTTGCCAGGCAGGCGCTGTGCCACTGAGCTAAATCCCCAGCCCCTGACAGTGGATATTTAAATTTTAAAAATCTGTTGCAGTAAAGGACCCATTGCCATGAATCCCCCTCAAAATACCTGCCTCGTGCTGAACACACTTACCCATCCTGCTTGCCACTTTCTGGAGCCGTTCTTAAAGTCCTCTTTCATGAGTGTCTTTACAAGGTGTGATTAAAAATACGAATTTGGCTGCCAAGCATCATCCACCATAAAAAAAAAAAAGCTCATGAAAGCATCACAGTGTGTCCTCACCCACCATATTCATCAGATCTGGCACTGTGTGACTTCTGGCTCTTCTAAGTGACCATGAAAGGGAAGCACTTGGAATCGATTCAAGACACTGAGGCAGCCGGGACAACGCAACTGTAGACACTCAGGAGAGAGGCCTCCAGAGCTGCTGCAGGAAGTGGCGAGGGCGAGGGGATGAGTGTGCTCAACACAATGGGGGGCAATTTGCGGGGATGGATGGCAATGCATCTTTTACTGTCACAAATGCTTTAACTTAAAAAACTCATTGTATTTTCAACTGTGCCCCACATATATATATATATATATCCCAAAACGGAATTGCTGGGTCTTGTGGTAATACTGTGCTTGGCTTTGTGAGGGGTCACCATCCTGTCTTCCACAGTGCTTGCACCACTGTGCACCTCCACCCACGGTGCACAGAGCTCCCCCCACCCCTCTCCTGCGCTGGTTATTTCCTGTTTTTAGAGTGGCCACCTGGATGTGAAAGGGTCTCACTTTGTTTTGATCTGCATTTTTCTAGTGACCAGTCATATTCAGTATCTTTGCATGTGCTTGGCCACTCACATATCTTCCTTGGAGAAATGTCTATTCAAGTCTTTTGCCTATTATGAATAACTGGTTTTTACAGTTGATCTTATGGACCTACAACCTCAATAAACCCACCCACTCGTGACAGCAGCTGTTTGTAGATCCCTGTTTCCTACATAGACAACCGAGTCATCTGTGACTATGGACAGTTTTGCTTCTTGTTCTTTTTTTTTTTTTTTTTTTGAGACAAGGTCTCGCTCTGCAGTTCAGGCCAGGCTTGAGCTCACTTTGCAGCTCAGGCTGGTCTCAAACTTGCAACGATCCTCCTGCCTCAGCCTCCCGAGTGCTGAGATTACAGGCGTGTGCACCACTCGCTTCCTTTTCAATTTAGAAGATTTTGCTTCTTTGAGCTACATTTCAGCCCCCCTCCCCCAGCGTCCTATCTTTTGAGACTATATCTTGCTACATTGCTAAGTTACCTAGGCTGGTCTTGAACTTATGATCCTC
Organism: Chinchilla lanigera; assembly: GCF_000276665.1. NCBI lineage: Eukaryota > Metazoa > Chordata > Mammalia > Rodentia > Chinchillidae > Chinchilla > Chinchilla lanigera. The sequence goes on from NW_004955476.1 coordinate 11,143,851, forward strand.
CTGCCTCAGCCTCCTAGAGAACTGGATTACAGGCCTGGGCACCCCTCCTGGAGTGTGCCGGCTGATTTCTGTGCTGTGATGATTAGGAGTGATGAGAGCGGGTACCTGCACTTGCTCCTGACTTCAGGAGACAGTGTGCAGTCTTCAGGTATGTGCCAGCTGCAGGTTTTCCATGCTCCTTATCTGAAGGAGGGAGTTCCCTGCTATTTTTAGTTTGTTTAGAGTATTTATCAGGAATGAGTGTTGATTTCCTCAAGTGTGTATTCTACGTTTATGGAGACGGTCATCTGGTTTGCATCAGTCACTTAATATGATGAATGATGTTGATTTTTAATGTTAAAACAATGCTACCTTCCTGTAATAAACTCCACTTTTTAAGGCATTGTTGAAGTCAATTTGTTAAAATGTTATTTAGAATTTTTGTACTGTGTTCATAAGAGCTACTGCTCCATAGTTTTCTTGGAATGTCTGTGTGTGGTGTTTGTATCGGTAATACTGCCCTCAGAGAGAGGGTTCCAAGTGTTCCTTCCTGCTTTGAGGGGAAGAGTTTGTGCAGAGTTGATTCTATTCCCCCCTTAAATGCTTGTTAAATTCACCAGAGAGCCATCTGGGCTTGGGGTTCTCTGTGTGGAAAGGTTTGGTTTGCTCTGGTTTTAATTCAACTCAGTTCCTTTAATGCGTGGGGCCGCCACAGTTATTTCTCCTTGGATAAGCTTTGATGAATTGTGTCTCCAAGGGATTAATCCATTTCACCTGCGTGGCGGGGCCCCCCGAGTGAGACTGTGCTCCATACTCCTTTGTGTGACACCCTCACTCACATCCCTCACGGCTCTCTTCTCTCCTAGCAGCTGAGGCCGACCAAGCCAGCCTTCGGGCTCACTGACTTCTCCCTTATACCTTGTTGTATTGTTTTATCAAAACTCTTCCTCTTTTTGCTGCTTATTTAGGGCTTGATTTGCTCATTTTTCTTTGCTTTGCTTTGTGTTGTTCTTATTTTGTTTTTTGACTTTGTGTTTTGTTTTGTTTTTTGAGCCAAGACCTTACTATGTAGCCCAGGTTGGCCTCAAACTCCTGGCAACTCTCTTGCCTCGGCCTCCCAATGCTGGGATTTCTGATGCTCCACCTCTCCAGGCTGGCTTGCTCTTTCTCTTTCCTGATTTCTCAGGTAGAAGGTCACAGGACCTCGCTCCCATTCTAACAGAGTGGTTGGTGCTGTAGATGCCCCAAAGCCCTGCTTCGGGAAGTCCCACTAACATGACTTCCTCCTCCCCACACGCTGTCTCCTCGCCTGCTATCCAGCCTCCTCCAGCCGCTGTGCCTATGGCCAGCCTAGGAAACCCACCCTGTTCCAGTGTTGTCCAGCAGGGGCAGGAAGCCACACCAGCACTTCACACAGAGGGATCCAGTACAGATTTTGACACGGAGCAGGAGGCTGGACAAGCAAAACGGGCACTGAAGCTGCAGCACTGTGGGCACCCGGGAGAGCTCCCACTGCAGGCTGGGAACAGGATGGAGGCAGTGTGGCTGCCAGAACCCAGGAGCAGAGGAGAGGGGGCCTCCATGGACTTGGCAGAGCTGGTGTGGTGGAGCTGGGGTGGGGAGGGCCACCTGAGGCTGGAGGAACCGAAACAACTGACAAAAGATAATCTCTCTCTCCCCATCTCACAGGGCCTCTCAGGAAGCCATCTGGCAGGGAGGCTGGAAATATCATTTGGAAAGTCCCAGCCACATGCATCAGTCAGCTATGGCTACATAACAAGCATCCCTCAAACTCATGGCTTCAAAAGTAAGCATTACACAGAGAATAGGTAGATAGATTATAGATAGATGACTGATAAATGACAGATAATAAATTATTGATTAATAAATGACACTATAGGTAGATGATAGATGATTGATTGACAGATGATTGATAGATGATAGATTATAGATAGGTAGGTAATGATGGATGATAGATTATAGACAGATTAGGTAGATAGATGGTAGATGACAGACGATACAGATGGATGGATAGATGAGAGACACTGATAAGCATGTAGATAGATCCTAGAGTAATTGGGTATGTGTGTACATGTGTCTGCTTGTGCACAGGTTAGTAAACACATGTTTTCTGGTGTCCCCAGAAGGTCAGCAAGCAGTGACACCAGTAGTAATTAATGAATGCATCTAATGCCCCAAGTCGGGTTTCTAACACCATCCTGCAGTAAAGGGAACCAGGCCTCACTCAGCTGAAGATCACCCTGGTGCAGATCCAAAAATGAAAATGCAGTCAAAACAGGTAGCCGTGCCGTGCTGAGCCCTTTTCCCAGTGGCTGCGACTCGTGCTGCTGGCGTGCACCTGCAGAGGCCTCCGTGGCACACCGGTCTCCTTTCCTCTGCCCGGGTCACTGGGCCACAGGGGCCCAGCGCTGACTGTTGAGGACACCTCTTGCTCCTCCCCACTGTGGCTGCACACACACACTTCTTCCAAGGAAACAACTGTGGACTCTGGAGTGGCTGTAGACACCACACAGCTGTGGCCTCTCCAGGAGTGGGTGGACACCCGGCCACCTGGGACGCATCCACCTGGCTGGGTACCCAGGGCATTAGGGTCCAAAGTGACACGAGTTTGGTAAATGCAGATGGTGTTGCAGCCCCAGGTCCAGAGCAAGGGAAGAGCTGGTGCAGCCCAGGGTGCACTGCAGCTGGACCCACATCTGGCCCCAAAGGAGCCCCTGGCCTGGCCCCAGCAGTGCGCTCCAGGGCCTGGCAGCCTGAGTGGAGCATGGAGTGGCTCATGGAGGCTGGAGCTCTGCGTCCAACCTGGGCCTGGGCAGCACACACAGCCCCAGCCTGTGTACCTCATCCGGAACTGCGGCAACAGAGCCAGAGCTGACCTGGCTGACTCTGACTGCCGCCCCGTGGGTCCCCTAGATGACAGGCAGCAGGGCTTCCGCTTGTCCTTCCTGGACTTCACAGCAGGGGGCTGCTGCCCAAGGGGGCCACACCCCTCCAGGAAGGATCCCAGGATGGCCCTGCAAATGCAGCCTGCTGTACTTCCCCCAGCCTCCCCAAGGGACATTGCCCTGGGGAAAAGGAAGTCGCGCAAACCTTCAGGCCTCCTGGACACCACCTCTGAGGGGATGCAGATTCCGGGAGACCTAGCTGTCCGGGGGGCCGGGGGCGGGGGAGGGGGAAACAGCCACAGAGTTGCAGCCTGTGTCCAGCCCACAGTTCCAGGAAGACTCCACTGCCCAAGCTGCTGCTGTCCAGCTGTCCACCAACGGGCCAGTGACTGCAGGGCCACGCAGCTGTGACGTGGGTCACTCCACAGCCGTCAAAGCCATTCCCACAGAGGATCTGATGTTTGCTCTCATTTCCCCGTGTGCGACTGGGGAAAGAGGCTGTAAAGTAATCCACAGTGATAACCAGGGCTGTGGTGACTGCCAGTGGCCAAGGGCTCACGGTGAGTTATAAAACCCGTCACACCAGCGAAGGCAGTGCCATCTGAGCCCATCGCAGAGTGGGGACCAGGACCCCAAGTGGCCCCTGAAGCCCATACAGGTCCTCAACGGAGGACAAGGGGATAGAGCTGCTCTCCTGATGCATGTTCACTTCTACACATTCCCTGTGCTCATGAAACGCTCTGTTCAGGAAGCTACATGTTATTTAACAAAAAGAATCAGGGTGCATAACTGCCCTCCCACAGGCTGTCCACAGCTTGATAGGCATGGTGTTGCACCCCTGTAATCCCAGCATTTCAGAGGCTGAGGCAGGAGGGTCATTGCAAATTGGAGGTCAACCTGGGCTAGGTTACACAGTGAGTTCAAATCCAACCTGAATTATACAGTGAGACCCTGTCTCAAAAACAAAAACCAGATTGTCAACAGTTGCTCGGTAGGGCCTCCCAGCCACCCGCTCTCCGTGTTCTGGGACTGTGGTGCGTATCTACGGCTTCGTGTGAAAACTGGGTCGTGCTGGCCTCTGAGCAGAGGGCTCCCTGGGTATCACAGTGTGGACAGGGCCACGAGTGTCCCTCGCAAGGCAGCCACAGAGGGTGGGGCTCACATGGGGCCCCCGAGGCCACAGCCCATATCTGTCCCTCAGCAGCTGTCATTGCACACACACAGGAAGGAGAGGTCAGGGCCCTGCGGTGGGGGTGGGTGCCCAGCCCAAGATGGGTAGGAGAGACACCCTACCCCCTGGCCGGGCTTCCAGACTTGAGCTCCTAGGCACGGGAGCCCAGAAGCCCAGAGCATGGTCTGGACACCTGGACCCCTTGGCAGGGTCCTGGGGACCAGATGGGAGCTGGGGAGGAGGAGGCCACCAGCCACCAAACGGTGACGAGTGGTGGTGAGGGCCAGAGAAGTGGGCACAGCCTGGAGACAGCCAGCGGCTCCTCGAAGCTGACCACAGAATGATGGATCCAGACCCCAGAGTATGAGGGGACTCAGATGGGATCTGCACACAGCGTCCACAGCCCTGCAAGCCACAACAGCCGAGAGGAGAAAGCCACTGCACATTCATGAACCGACGAACAAAAGTGGCAGAATTATAACCACATGCTGGAATATCACTCAGCCCTGAAGAGAAGGAAGGCCTGGAAGTAACAGGCTCAGTATCCCGGGTGTGTGCTCAAACATGACTGAGATGGGACATTTTATGCCAGGTACATTTTGTCACAATAAAAAATAAGAACATTTTTAAGGAGAGAAAAGTCTTCTTCAGTAATAGAAGCCAGAGCGCCAGCCTGGCTATGGCCTAAGGCAGAGCCCGCAGCAGGAGCAGCTGCAGGCCGGCATCAGGGGCATCAGCTCCTCTCCCTGGGAGCGACCTTGACACCCCACACTGATGTAAATAACACTTCTATGGAAAACTTCCATAAGCAAAAGCAGAAGCCCAAAGCACAGTGAGCAGAGCAGTGTCCTGTGGGCCTCCCACTGGCCGGGCTCGCTCTGGCGGCCAGGCTGTCCCCTGGGAGCTGAGTGTCTGCATGTGAGGGTGGGGCGGGGATGGAGGATGCCGACCAGGCCCAACTCTGGCTCACAGGAAGGACTCTAGGCCAGAGTCGAAAGACTCGGGCATCGGCGTGGGTCTGGAGATGCTGGGTGTCGCGGGTCTCCCGAACACAGCCTCCCGCATGGGATGCACAGACATCACCTCCAGGCTGGCCAGAAAGTCTTCAGGGGGCCTAATGTCCACCCAGGAGCACGGATGTGTCTGGCAACAACTGCCAGTGTTCACACTGTCCACTCCCAGAGCCAAGTCCAACAGTGCTGGGTGACACGAGACCCTCCCCAGGCCACCTGCAGGCAGCTCAGGACCTGCAGCCAGAGTGCTGAGCTGTTCTTGGGAGCACAGCGCTCATGCTCCAGCCAAAGGACGGAAACAGCGCTGCCCTGGGGCACATGGACACCCCGCACCTCTGGCCCTGCTTTTTCTGAGCATGGGGGCACCAGGTAGACTGCCAGCCAGTGGGCTCTGTGCAGGTGTGGAGTTGGCCCCTTCCCAGCTTGCTGTGGGAGGGTTTGAAACTCCCCAAAGGGCCCCAGGGGCCCCAGGGTTGTAGGGGCAGCTGAGACTATGTGCACTGGAGGGCTTCCATTGCCACCCAGCCGCAGCTGGGCACTGAGCAGGCCGAGGCTGGGCCCTGTTCCAGCTAGGAGCAGCCAGGGAGAAGCTGCCTACGCCAGCTGCCAGGAGAGTGAGTGGGTGCGGGGCTCAGGCAGGCAATGCCAGCAGCTCCTCAAGGAACAAACAAGGTTCTAGTTCCTGGGAAGGGTGACAGCTGCGGGCCAGGAGGGAGGAAAGTCCGCAGGGGGTCAGCATGTACCCCACAGCCTCGCCCCACAGGTTTATGGCCAGGTCCTGTTGCAGGCACAGGTCCAGCGCCACCACCCTCTTCCAGGAAGTGGTCAGGAGTGGGAGCCTGGACCTGGAACCCAAGACCTGGCTGAGAGTTCGCTGGCTTCTCAATTCCTGTGACGGGACAGCTGTGCAAGGCAGATGCAGGACCAGGGCATTGTGGAAAGCACCACCACTCTGCCCCCAGCCCCGGGCTGCTTGGAGGCCCTCAGGCCCAGGGTGACCTGGACACAGGGAGGATGGCGTCCATCCATCACTGGAGGGGCCCAGGGCCACTGTGTGTAACTGTCGGTCCTGTGGGACCCCTGAGCCTCCCTGGATCTCTTGGGGGTCCTGAATGAGAGGACAGCTCTGGGGTGCCGGGGGTCTCAGGTATGGAGGCCAGGGTAAGGCTGGAGGGCAGGGCTTGAGTGGAACTTGGACGAGATAGGCAGGAGAGAGGTCCTGGAGCTGGGGCCACGCAGGAGCCTCATTCACTTGAGGTGCTGGGCAGCCCAGCCTGGTGCCCCTCCTGCCCCTACAGCCACGCCTGGGCAGCTGCCTGAGAACCCCAAGGACAGAGATGAGATCCCGTGCTCTTCCCTTCAGTGGGGACCCGGGCGGTCACCAGGGGACTAGTGCCCTCAGCCACTTGCGGCACAGGCCTAGACCGGCACAGGGACAGGAGCCTCCCTCACCCTGCCCAGCTGCCCCCCCGGCCACCTCCCTGCCCAGCAGGTGTGGCCTGGGGCGGCACTTCCTCCTTCCTTTGGCAACATTCACTGGGCTATGGAAGGAGGCTGTGCCCACTTCCATCTTCCCCCGGCCCTGCAGCGGCCAGGAGAGGCCACCCTGGGCTGGAGCCATCCACACCGGCCCTCAGCGCTCACCCCTGATGCATTGCCGGTATGAAGAAAGACATGGCACTGCCCACCTGGCACTTCTGGGCCCTGTGCGGCAGGGCTACTGCCTGGCCTGGCCTGCACCTCTAGCCACCAGGGGGCTCGGGGGCTGCAGGGTGGGGGCACCCTGTGGGAGGGGAAGGTATACAGGAGGGACCTCAGACCCTGATGTGGACCCAGAGCCAAGGAGGACACTGTCACTGAAGGACAGGGCCAGAAGGATGTGCTGTGGCCCTGGTTGTCATGGCTGGTTCACAGGCTCCTTGTGGGTCAGCTGCATGGGGTGCAGCAATGTCAGGGGTTGTGGGTGGGTACCCTACCCTTGGGATACCCCCAGACATATCTCATGCTCACATGCCAAGCATGAGCTGCTGGGAATTCGCATGCCTGGCTAGGACTCCCACGGTAAGCTCAGGCAGGAATGTAGAGAACCCACACCCTATCCATGCGGGGCCTGTGGACAGTGGCTCGGATGTCACTGCTGGGTTGTGGCCAGGTCTGTGGGGGAGACAAGAGGGAGGCAGGGAGGGTGGGGAGCCAGGCAACCTGGTGGAGGTGGTGATGACCAGGCACCCCCAGGGTCCCGGGCAGGTGCCAGGGTGTTGGGGCCCACTGTCCTGGGCAGGCCTACACTGGGCTCCTACTGGGGCATCTGGGGCACAAACTCTGCTGAGAGATAGAAGAGGGGTTGGCGCAGCTCTAGGACTCAGAGATCTCCAGGCCCCTGGGGTCAGCTGGATGCCCCTCCCAAAGCTCCGGGTCCCAGGAGACTCCCGCCCCCCCTCCTCAGCTCAGGTCCCCACTCCCTGAGGTCACAGCTGCATCCTGCACTCACCTTTCCTTCCACATTGGTGTACGCGGTGATGCCCCAGACCAAGACACAAGGCCACCAGCAGGGGGCACCGAGCGCCCTCGCTGCACCCCAAGGAAACCGGCCGGCTGGGATTGCAGGAGGCTGCATGCAATAAGGGATGTTAGAGGGCCTTGAGAACCTGCCTGCACAGCTGGGGTGGAGTTGGAGGTGGAGCCGGCTGGGACTGCGCAGGTGCAAGATGTGCAGGAAGCCAGGGCAGCACATGTCGGCCTGGGCTCCAGAGTGAGTGCCTGGAACCCTGGGTACCCAAGAAGGTGTATGTGCACATGCAGACATGCACATATGTGTGCCCAACCTCATGTGCACACCCACAGGCATGAGTGTGAGCAGAGTGCGGGGCGTGTTGAGCCCACAACCGCCCGCCCCTGCCTGGCCCCTGAGAGCAGACAGCGCTGGGGAACTGCGGGCCAGCAGTTGCCCATTGCGCCCCGGGCTTTCTGAAGCTCAGGCGGCTGCTGCCTTCCAGCTGGTCCAGCCTGGGCCTGGGACACAGCCTGTGTGCCCAGGAGATGGCCTCACTCTGCGAGGGGCATTCTAGGTGGTCACCCACCTAGAGCGAATCCCTCGCCTCAGCCTGGGCCTGGGACACAGGCTGAGCTGAGGGCCACTCTCCGCCCTGCCTGTCTGAGTCCAGTCTCCCCTTCTGCATGGGGACGGCAGGGCTGACGGGCACATGCGGGGACCGTGCGTGGCTCCACAGGGCAGAGGAGAGGTGCTGGGTCTGTGGTTCCTTGGCAGACAAAGGCTGAGCCAGCAGTGTTGCACTTGTGGGCATTGCTGGGAAACCCTCAGCATCCTGCAGCTATGGGTGCCCAACAGCCTGTGGACCAGGCCAGGAGGGCACCATGCTCCACCCAGGGTCAACAAGACCCAGGAAGGAAGGCAGTGCTGGGGCTTCCCCAAGAGGGTCCTGGGGGCTGCATGTGTGTCAGGGACAAGTGGCCCAGAGGCTGTGTCCATGGCTGGCTGGGCCCCTCTTTGACCAGTAGCAGCAGTGAGCCCAAGCACCAGGTAAGCTGCACTGGGATGCCCTGGCAGAGCCTGTCCTTGTCACCAGGCCAGTGTCTGCCATGGACGGAAAGTGGGTACAGGCCTTGGGAGGATGTGGGGGGCAGTCCTAGCCACTAGAGACAAAAAAGGTACACAGCATGGGCTCAAAATGGTGTTTCAAGGAGCAAGGAGTCCCTGCCAGGGCCTGGGTGACCCCTGGACTGCTCGTGTGTGGATGCTGAACTGTCCTCACCCCACCCTGAACTCCCATTGGAGTCCTAGGACCTGGGAGAGGAGCAGATCTGGAAACAGGCTCGCTGTAGTAACTCCAGGCCACTGGGGATCTGCCCACACACAGGCAGTTCTGGCCCATACGAACCCGTGTCCCAGGGTGAATCCCATCCGCAACGCAGGTCCCCACAGCCCGGGACAGCAGCACAGGAGAGGTGATGGGCAGCCCCGCGTCTCAACGCCCGGGGAAGGCCAGGGAAGGGCCGGCTGCTCACGGCGGGTGGGTCACGCTCTGGGGTGTTTCTTCCCAGCTTGTCCACCTTATTCACTGCACCACGCCATGGTTTCTACAGTGAACCAGGATTCAGCCATCAGCGGCTTCAGTCTCCAGCAAACAGGGTGCAGAGACTGGGCTTAACAAGGGAAGGGGAAATGCACGAAAGAGCAGGGGTCAGAGTGTGGGCTGTGGGGCTCGGGGACAGAGGTCCTGAGAGACAGTGGCTTAGCCTGTGGCGCTCAGCAGCCTGTGTTTCCCACTACAAGATGCCCAGGCCAGGTGTAGGGAGGCTTCAGGGCTCTTGCTGTGGGAGCTGTCCAGGCCTCCGTACCTGGCACTGACCCATCCCCCCGACCTCGTCTCCTCTAAGCCCCCACCTCCTCCAGCTTCACTGGCATCAGGATTCCCACATCCTCATGGAGATCCGGGGGCTCCTTGTCCACAGCAGAAGCTCGCCTCAGTCTTGGGCTGGAGAAAGCTCCCAGGATGTGGTTGGGAGGGGACCGAGGAGGAGCCACTGAGGGTCCAGGCTGACCATGGTGGCTGGAGACAGGTGGGGACAGAGCTGCCCTCGGAGGCCAGGGCCTGCAGAAGCTGCTGCTGTGGTCCCAGAACATTCACACTGAAGCTCTTGGGCTGGTCAGAGGTGGTGGGAGCCCTGAGAGCTGGGGTGGGGATGTTCTGGCCATACGGGGGCATCCTCAAAGGGGACAGTGGACCCTGGCCCCTCCACTTTCTCTCTTTCACTTACAGCCCCATGGGGTGAGCTCCATAGCTCTGCCCTGTGCTCTGCCTCTGTGCGTTGCCGCAGGTCCAGTGCACCAGGTGCTGAGACCTTAGTCCGTGAGCCAGTACAGCTGTGTCTGTAGTGTGGGTACACTGCCTTGGGCGTTCTGCACCAGCAGCAGAGGGCCACCTGGCTCCTCCACCACTCAGCAGAGCCCTGCCCTGAGCATTCCAGACAGGGACCACTGAGGCTGGGAGACCCAGGCAAGACAGAGGGCAGCAGCGGGAGCTGGAGTGGACAGTGCCCAGGGGCATCACAGCCCATGCTGCAGTATAGCAGGTGCTGAGCAGAGCACGTGGCCCTGGAGAACACAGCTCCCACCTGCACGGCCCGTGAACCATGACAGAAGCACCAAGCACCCTTCTGTTTCCAGCTCAGCTCAGCTCCCGGGCATGTCCAGGGGTCCAGAGACCCCAAGGAGCCCAATGCACTGTGTCAGTGCCCAGCAGCAGGAGAGAGCTCGATCCAACTGCAACCAGGAGAACTCACAAAGCCAGGTCAGCCTTCATGAAGACTGTCACTGCACTGCACCACATGCTGCCAGACCGCTGTGCAGAATGCAGACCACAGGAGTATAGAGGTGCAGAGAAAAAGCCAGACCAAACTTCCTCAGGTGAAACCACCTCGCACAGGTGGAGCACAGCAGGTGAGACCCTGAGAAGATGAGAGCTGGGAGCATGGGAGGGAATGGAGGGAGACGGAGGAGTCCAGTGTGCACAGCTCTTGGTGGCACTGACAGAAGGGGGCAGCCCTGTGCGTGGGGTCAGGCAGCCAGAGACGGAGAGGGAGGGAAAGCTGGGGAAACAGCAGTGAAAATGCCTTCAAATGTGATAACTGGACAGCCACCCACATGATATGCCCAGCAATGGTGCCCCACAAATTGTGACCAGACACCCAGGGCATGGGGGGCAGAGTGAGAACCATAGAGCTGGCACAGATGGCTTGGACACAAAGCCACATCATATACATGACAGGACCTCTCATCCTGGAAACTGTCCTCAGGAACACGGGACCCTCCACCGCCCCTGCCTTGGCAGAGGTTAGGACCATCCTCCTCTGATGGAGACCACTATGAAGCAGCCTGGAGCAGGACTTAAATTAACCAATTGGCTTTTTATGTTTACTTGTGACTCTGTCTAAGGCCTAGGCTCCTTGTCTGGAAGTGGGCAATGGACTCATAATAAGCAAACCTCTGTGAGTCACTATTCCCTGCTAAAACCTGTAATGGCAGATAAAGCTGGAAAGCCTCAGAGGATAAAACAAGATCACAGCCAAGGACACCTGGACCTGATCTCAACTAGGTAAAGACTACAGCCTCAGGGATCTCACTCCTGGTGGGTTAACTTAATCCTTGTTAAGGATTAATTTAATACCTTACTTGGAGAAGTCCTTGAGTAATTCCACCCTTCTTGAGTATTCCCTTCCCTTCTTCTGATAACCAAATAAATATGGGCCATTCAGAGAAGGTCTTGGTCTTAGCCCTGAGAGAATCTCAAATTCTGTGAGGTTTTGATCCTCCTGGAGCCCTGAAATCATTCCATTTGCCTCTTTTTATTTAGCTTTTGCTGTACACTCATTCAGGAGATTATGGATCTGACCAGCCCTCAATAATTAAGGGATATTATGAACCCAACAACTGGTGCCCAAACAGGGACCTATAGTCCTTGGACCGGAAATTTTTAGCCTGAACGAGTAAGTCTGCCTAGAGTGGAAAGTGGGAGATGGAGAAGGCCTTCACAGGATGAAAACTTCACCAGGGACACCTGAAGAAAGGAGGGAAGAGAAGCATTCCACAAAGAATAGGGGTGAGTCTTCCCACTGTGAACAAGCCATTTTTATCCAGGAGTAAAATGGGCCAAAAATTTTCAACCATGGAGCAAAAGTACATAAAGCTGCTCCAAGGTTTACTTAGATGTTCAGGGGCTCATAAGACCTAAAAAAGTGTTACAAGAGGTAACCAAATATAATTCATGGTTTCCTTGGACAGGCACTGTAGATATTGATCATTGGGAAAGAGTTGGAAAAAAGTCTTAAAAAGGCACATAGTACAGGAAAAATTTCCCGCGAGACATTTCAACTTGGAACCTAGTTCATTCAGTTCTAAGTCCACTGCAGAGCTTACAGTCAAAAGCCTCTGACCCAGACACAGAGAAAACAAAAGAGCTCCCAGCACAGACACCTAGGCAGGAGCAGGAGCCTTTCAAAAGAACATCCCATATGGCTCTATCTAGAAACCTACAGATTTTAAAGGAACAAGCAGCTGCAAAAGGAGAAATCACTGCACCCCCTGCTTGCTTCCCAGCTGGAACTCAGTGAAATGATCATAATGAGGAGATTGTTTCTCATTTGCCTTTTGAAATTCAGATGCTAAAAAATCTTAAAGTGTTGTTCAAATTCTTCTTACAACAGATCTCTACTAATTGACCTATAAAAAAAAATTCTGGCTAGTCTTTTTAAATTACAAACTTTAAAAATTGTAAAAATTATTATAATTTGTTTGTTTTTTGTTTTTTTTATTTTGGTTTTTTTTCTGGTACCTGGAATTGAACTCATGACCTCACGCTTGCCAGGCAGCTGCTGTGCCACTGAGCTAAATCCCCAGCCCAAAATTATTGTAATTCAATTTGGCCAAAAATATATTTGAGTGCACTCTGATTTTATAAGCAAATTGTCTTGGGTATGTGTTTTTGTCTCTCTGTCCAATCTGTAAACAGCTGTTTTATTTGAGCTCAACAAATTTTTCTTTCTGTATGTTTGGGTTTTTGAAGCATTTGTGTATAATTTGATTTGGCTTATAGATAAATGCCATCTAAAATTAAGGATGTGCTTCCAACAAGGTTGCCAGCTGGTCAAAATGTTGTCAGAATTGGTTTTATAAATGTTATATGTATTGTTGTTTATATATTAGGACTTGAGAGTCTCTCATTCCTCAAATTTAATGTGTTAAGTAATGACATTGCATGGGTTATCAAAAATTCATTAAGCCAAAAAAAAAAAAGGGGGCTGGGAATTTAGCTCAGCGGCAAAAGCGCCTGCCTCGCAAGCGCAAGGTCGTGAGTTCGGTTCCCGGTACCGGAGAAAAACAAAAAAAAAAAAAAAAAAAAAAAAAAAAGGGGGCTGGGAATTTAGCTCAGCGGCAAAAGCGCCTGCCTCGCAAGCGCAAGGTCGTGAGTTCGGTTCCCGGTACCGGAGAAAAACAAAAAAAAAAAAACAAAACAAAAAAAAAATTCATTAAGATCTCTTGTAGATAACAATATGTTAAACAACAACCATTGATAATTTCCTACCACTTTGTCTGTAATTCGGTAATCCCCCCTATTACTATGTTATCCTTCTTTTACTCTTTAAAATAATAAAAAAAATATCATTAAGATAATTAAACAAAAATCCCTTAGGGTGAGGAGAAACTATTGGGCAGAGTCTGACTGATGAATAAGGAAGCAGCTGCCTAGAAACATTCTTCTAGTCCTTGTTCATTAATGGGAAGCCCCAATAATCTCCATAGCCTTATGGGAGACCCACCAATAAATATTGTTCAAAATATACTACTGTGATATATTTACATTGGTCATCATCAAAAGGTTAAGTTTTCAAAAAATAAGACAATATGGTTTTCTGATTAGAAGATGTTCTTGGTACAAAACTAAATTAAGAAACAAAATAATGACAATTCATTATTGCTAATATCATGGTATATTAAGTGTATTCATGCCTTCCAAATGTACAGTATTCTAAAATGTAAAACTGGGATTGTTTATAGTGATAGACATCTGCCTTTCTCCTGTGCCCCTGATATTTGTAATAAGAGGTTCATGTCAAGCCAACATAAGGTCATCAGTCAAATGGTAATTTTTAGCAAAAACCTATGTGATGTGTATACTATGTATGTGCCACTATATTTAGAGATGCTTAGATATTGAACAGCCCAGGAAATGTTACAAACTTCTTCAATGACATCCTATTAAAGGACAACAAATTAGGTAAAAGTTTCTTATGTATTAGGTAGGGATGATTCACTAAAAAGGTTATTCTATTCCAAGATGGAGATTTAAATGTATTTTTAAAATGTCATCATGCCTGTTATGCTAAACTACTATGTATGGCTTTTGATCTCAAATTTTCTCTGTAAAACTATATAACTGTTGTTGGTTAACATTCTATAGGGATTCAACTACTAGGACATCCTTGGTTGGTAAAAAAACAGCAGTTCTCTGGTTATACTTTATATTTCGAGGTGCTCCCACTACAGTGTAATGTCATTAACCTTCTCTTCTAGATGTTCAACAGCTGAGGTTTGGAGACCAAAAATTAGATAGACGGGCTAAGCACAGAGCTAATATTTTGCCCTAGCCCTCCATGGTCAGTGAAGACTCAGGACATAAGAGAACCTTTGTTTTGACATCCTATAATTCAGCTGAGTCCCTGATCTTCTGATCAAGGAGACTGTGGGGCCGCAGAGGAAAGTTATTCCACAGTGTATAGTGTGCCTAAGAAGAGTCACCAGGAGAGAAAAATCTCCCAAGCTTTCAGAGAAAGCAACTTGGTCAAGCAATGGCCATGACTCATCCAAAGGGCTGACAATGACAGAAGAACTGAGGGGCACTGTACATGGCTCCAAGGCAAGTCCTGAGAAGATTTAGCTGAACTTGATAGATAGCAAGAAGTTAATTTAGTTAATACAGGTCTCACTTTAACTTGGTCTTAAACATCCAGCAGAAAAGTATAACCACAGGATGTATAAAACACCATAGTAATACTAATTCCTCCCCAAAAAATGGTTATTCTTGCCTAGAGACTGCCAAACTCCACGTAACCATACAGATGAAACCAACAATAAATATGCTAGATTCCTTCTACCAGGATCCACCACATCCACCTCATAAAGAGAATTCATAACTTGTCATAAATCATCATTGTTCCTGGAACATGTGGCCAAAGAGAGATGAGATCTTCAAACCCATAGTGAAATCTGCTGTCCACAGATCCGTCATGGATTCCACAGTGGACTGATTATATTAACATGCTTGCGCCTTTTACTTCTGTTCTTAGTCTGCTGCAGGGGACACCAAGCCCGACAATGCTGGCCATGTTTCAACTGCTGCAATCACACCCAGAAGGGAGACACAGGACAGAACACATGCCTGGGTGGTGACAGTGTGGCCACACACATAAATGGTCCTCCTCTTCTTCTATCTTCCTTTTTATTTCTTTATTTTTGCAGCACTGGAGTGGAACCGAGGCCCTCATGTGTACTTGGCCAGTGCTCTGCCCCTAAGCTATGCCCAGCCACCTACTTACGAGTTAGATCTAAGAGATTACTGATTGAAGAAAGACCAGTGACGTAGTGTGAGCCTATGACACATGGCCAAGTAAATGTACAACAAAAGTTATACAAACCCTGGGAGGACAGAAACGCAGCCACGCCATCTGGAGGTTCTTATTCTATGTGTTCAGCTACCTCTGGAAGTAGACTGGAGAAGCTAGACAGGTGCTGAAACCCTGAGGCAACTACAAAGTAGTAAAACATGGTCATGGCAAAGCAGGAAAAACTAAGTCACAAAATGCACTCAGCTAAGCCAAAAGAAGGCAGAAAAGAGAAAAGGGGAAAGAGCCCCGGGGGAGGAATGGGGAAGCAACAGCAGGTGGCAGGATTTAACCTGACTATGTCAGTAGTTACGTAAATGCGGAGGTCTGACCATCCCACCTCACTCTCACCAACTGTCAGAATGGATTAAAAAGCAAGACCTTGAGTCGGGTGTGGTGGCACCCACCTCAGTACCAGCACTCTGGGCAACTTAGTCAGACCCTGTCTCAAAACAAAATAAAAGAGGGCTGGGGATATAGCTCAGTGGCAGAGCACACCCTGGGTTCCATCTCAACATCCAAAAAAACCTACCCACAGCCGTTCTGCAGGATGCCTAAAGAAACTTGCTGTAAAGCACAAATAAGCAGTGAAAAGTCAGAGGACAGAAAAGGCCCCGCATACAATCACAGAAAAAGGGTACACCAGTGTGAACATCAGACAAAGCAGGCTCGAGAGCCAGGTTCTCCCAGGAAAGTCATGCACCCTGAGATCTCTGTGGGTCTGACACTGAAAAAACTGGTGAGCCTCACTGTCAAAGCAACGAGCAAGAGAGGCCATGGTCAGGAAGGCTTCGCCAAGCCTCCTTCCCATGAAGGGTTTTGAATCCAAATTAAGTGCTAACCAAAAAGGCCAAATGGAAAATGGGTGGAGGTTTGCACGGACACCTCCCCAGGGAAGACACAGGCAGAAAATGCCCCTTGGAGAGGCGCTGGGCACTCAAGACGCTGGGAAGGCACTGGACGCGTATGAAGGCCCATGGATGGCTCCACACACCATCAGACCACAGCGCAGACGCACCGGCATGGGACACCCACACTGTGCGGGAGCAGCGGGCACAGCCTCTCGGAAAGCTCCCACAGGCCACGGCCAAGGGTGGGTCACTGCACCCACAGAGCACAGTGCCCTCCGTCCCCCTGTTCCAAAGCCCACCTGCAACCAGCCCAACCTAGAACAACCTGAGCAACCGTCCAGGGCCAGCAGTACAAGGCAGGCTCTGTGGGGGATCTGGGCAGTCCAGCTCTTCACCCCAGGGGAGACCACCACCCTGACAGGTTTCACAAGGCAGCTCCTGCAGCGGAGGAACCAGTCTCAGACCAACTGACCAGGGCCCTGTCTCTGCCAGACCCTAGAATCCACCTGTTCCCTCAGAGCCCACGCAGGAAGGATCCACACTTTCTCCACATCTCCCACTCGGCCCTGACTCCACTGAGGCCCTGCCTAGTCCTGCAGCACACACACCACCCTTCCCCCAAAGCTGGCTCAGCACTCCTTCCCTGCCCTATCTCTCATCCTTAGTTTACCCATTTCTTCTCGTGGCCCCAGCCCTAGGACACCCTCGGGCACCTGCGGATGGCCTCGTCCCTCCTGCAGCCTGGCATCTGCATTCATAGGCCATGGGTGGTGCTTCAGGACCCTCTGGGTCCCCAACTCCATCTGCCTGTCATGGGGAGGAGGACTCCAGGGAGCGATGGCCTCCAAGGTCCCCCAGACTCTATCCACACCCTCCCCAAAGTCCTTTCCTACCCCCTGTGGCCAGCAACCCTTGCTGAGCAGGAGGCAGGGCAGAAAAGCTCAATGGGTCCGTGTTCCCGCAGGGCCCAGTTCACCAGCCTTATGTTTGCTTTTCTCTCAGCATCCTCCAGATCAGCACTCCCTGCTGGCCCCAGCCAAGGGCCTGTAAGCAGAACTGTGACTTCCTCACACGGAGCCTGGCCCTCAGAACCCCTCCCCAGAGGGCTGATCCTGGCCAGGGAGCAGCACAGCGAGGGCCAGGCGTCAGTTCTCCCATAGGGTGAAGGAGGGGAGTGGCCCAGAGCTGGGCACATGGGCCTCGCCGTGGTTGTAGGATGGTACTGCCCCTCTCCCTGGCCATCTCAAGCTCCAGGCCCTGCAGCTGGAGCCAGCAAGTGTCCTGCCCCAGCCCACTTGGCCCTGGCCAGCCCACCCTACCCTGCCCCTACAGGCCGGGAATCCCCCAGGTGGGATCATCTGTCCTGTGGCCCTCTCTGGTCCTCTGGTGATCACAGCACAGGGCTGAGGACAGAAGGGACGAGGCCCAGCCCTCAGAGGGTGCAGTGAGCCCGGCTTGCATGGGACCCGCGTCCCGGCCCTTTCCCACTCAGCTGCTCCCTACCTATGGGGGTGGGCTGGTCACCGCAGCCTAGCCAGGGCCGAGGGGCTGAGGATGATGGTGCACACAGGGGGCCACTGAGGCTCACACTGTCCTCCAGGCTCCAGGCCCAGCCATGGCACTGGACTGCCGGCTCTGTGGTCACCTCCTGCTTGGCTGGGGTCTGCTAGGACCAGAGGCAGGGCAGGCCTGGGTGGGGACCAGAGCTGGAGGTGATGGGGCCAGGAACAGATGGGGACACAGGGCCCAGAACGGGGGGTCAAGGGCGTGTGGCGGCAGGCCCCTGGAAGAAGGCGGACAGGGGTGCGGGCTCGCTGCATACGCCACGGCAAACCCACCAGGGACAGACCGGCCCATGGGAGGGGCACAGGGATGCCGGGGGAGCCCTGCAGGGACAGGCGGCAGCACAGGCCCCACAGAGAAGCAGGCTGGCCACCACCTCAGCCACTCTAAGCCTAGCATCACTGAACTCCACTCTCTCCCAAGCTGGGCTGCCAAGGGCCAGCCCTGCTCTTCCCAGACCCAGAAAGGGCAGTGGTCAGGCTTTGGCCCTCCAGAGACACCAGGCAAGTGCCCCTGGGCCTACACCCAGGAGTCTGTGCTGGGGCAGAGCAGGCTCTCGGTGCAGCCGGGCCAGCTCCTGGCCCTGGAATCTGCCCCACGCACTCAGTCCTTACCCCAGATGGGGAGCAGCTGCTCCCTGGGGACAGGTTTTCACCCCCGGGCAGTCACACGGCCTGGTGGACAGGGGCAGGGAGCTGGTCCGGGGGTCCACTCTGGCCCCTCTGCTAACAAGACGCAGCACACGCAGGCTTGGCTGTCAGGGGAGTCAGGCCCAAGTCTGCTCCTGAGCCTTCTGGAAGCACCTCCCAGAGGCAGAGGCTACCGTCCTTGTCCTGGCATCCAGGAGCCACAGCCAATGGGCAGCACTCACTGTGGACCCAGGAGTGGGGACCCAGTCCCTGCCCAGACTCTGGGCTCTGGGGTCCATCCAAACCTCTGCTCTCCGGCCAGGCCTCGGCCCTGGTGGCTGCTGGTCAGGGCCTGCCGCACAGAGGCATGGAGGGCAGAGGTCCCAGCCAGACAGGACGCGGACAATCGCCCCTTGTCTGGGCCCTGGTTCCGCTTCCCGAAGCCAGGGGGACCTGAGTCTTATCGCTGAGTGCTCCAGGAACAACAACTGCACACACTCTTATCTCACCTGCTCGGAGTGCGTGCCAGCGCGTGCACGCACGCCGGGCCGGGGACAAACACGCCATTCAGCATGATTCCCACAAACGGGCAAGAGGGGAGGGAGTGACACCCAAAGCTGCTGGGCCCAACCAAGATGGAGCCTGGACCCAGGCTGCCAGCTCACCAGGGCCATGCACGCTCCGGGCGCCCGCAGCCCTGTGCACAAGGAGGGAGGAGACCCTGGAACGTAGGGCTCACACACACACACACAGAGGCACACGCATGCTTACTGAAATGCACTCATGTGCACACATGCAGTCATCCACATGCACACCCACACATGTGCGTGCACAGGCACATCCACGGCACATGTACACTTACACACACAAGCACACACAAAGGTGTCTGTGCACAGGCACACACTTGCTGACACACAGGCAACACATGTACACAGCTGCACACATGCATACATGCACACACTGCCATAGGCTACACACTTACAAACACATGCACTCAACACACATGTGCACAGGCATATGTACACTCACATATGCGGCATCCACGCATACACATGTGCATGCATGCACACATACCCACACTGCATGGCTATCTGCACACACTCGCACACTCATACTTGTGCACAGGCACGTGTGCACTTTCTGACATAAACAAGCATATATGTACTCATGCATACATAGAGCTATGTGCTACATGCTTGCACACATGCATTCAACACACATGTGCACAAGCACGAGTACTTGCTGACACACAGGCAAGCATGTATACAGAGGCATGCATGTGTACATGTTCACACAGCCACACATGTACATACGGGCACATATGCAAGACACATTGGTGACAGAAATGTGCACTTGTGCGAGGCACGTGTGCATACATGTGAACATGCACTGCCATCTGTGCACACACTCACACACATGTATTGCACACACATGCTAATATAGGCAAGTTCCACATACATAAGCCTACATATGCATGTGTGCACACACAGCCGTACATGCATGTGCTCACTTGCGCATGCACAAGCCTGCATACATGCACAGCACATTGCTGACACTTAGGTGTGCACTTATACACAAGTTCACATCTACATACATGCACACAATGCACAGCCATCTGTGTGCATCCTCACATACTCACACACATATGCCCAGGCACTTGAACATTTGCTGACACAGCCTTATCCACGTATACACAGATGCCCGCACAGACATCTGCGTGCACGCTTACACACACACAGGCATGCATACCCTAGCTGGCAGAGGTGCACACTCAGCCAGGTACAGGACACAGGGGTCCCGGCCATGCCATCAGTGACTGTAGGGCCCTCCTGCACTGGCTGCCATGGGCAGTGACCCACCAGATCCCACTCCTCACCTGCCCCAAGTCCAGACTGGGTGAGGGCAGGCTCAGCTATGCCCCTCGCCACATCCTGTGCCTCAGTTTCCCCCTGAAGTGTTGGTGCTGAGTGTGTGAAGAAGAAATGACCAAGGACAAGACACTGAGAGGCCACAGAACGCGCAGAGTGACCATCCTCATCTCCCAGACACCAACTGAATTTCTACAAAAGCCACATGGGGTTGTTTCTGGGTTTTTTTTCTTTTGGTATTGGGACTCAGACTCAGCACTTCACATATGCTGAGCACACACCATACCACCGAGCTACACTCCAGCCCCAAACAGCGTCTTATTAAAGCCCAATTGATCTGAGGCAACATAGTCGTGGGATTCTGTCCAGGGAAGGGTGATCCTGGTGGCAAAGGGGTGGGAAGGGGCCAGGAACACTGCTGTCTGTGAGGTGAGCAGCGGCCCACTTGGAGAACTGAGGTAGGCAGCTCCGTGCTCAGGCCAGATGGGGGCACCCTCAACACTGGCTCTCCATGGGGTATGCCAAAGCCACCCCTGGGAGAGGAGAGTCCTGCACCCAAGCCCCCAGGATCTCCATGGGGGTGGACAATCTCTGCGACTTGTCAGACCCTGTCCCCCACCAGCAAGAGGGTGGCAGGGGGGCCTTGGCCTCCACATCACCCCAACCTTTGCCCCAGCCGTAGCTCCAACCCCTCAAGGCACTGGCACATGCCCTGCCCTTACATGTTGCCCAGGAGCCTCCTGTTCTCCCAGTGGGTTTGTGACGAAGTGTACCCCAGGCACCATGTCCCCAACGCCCCCACAGAGAGGCTCCTAAAATGGGCAGTGCTGAGGATTGAGCCCCGCTCCTGCACCCAGGGGAGCAGGGCCTGCCGATAGTATGGGGCCCTGCCCATTGGGGGCAGCTCCTGCCCCCTTTCAGGAGGCCAGGGAAGGGGAGTCTCCAGGAAGAAACAGACAGATGTCCCAGGGACATCTCAGGCCCCCAGAGAGGGGCCCATCCAACTCGGCCCACTGTCCTTCACGCTTGAGTCCACCCAAGGGTCCTCTCCTTGGGCAGAAGACTCAGGACAAGGGAGGCCCCAGTGCATAGGTGCTTTTGGGGTTCTGGGATGGGGTGGGGCTTCCCAGGGTGGGGAGCCCTCCTGACTCTCCTGATGGCCCTGCACCAGCCACCCAAGTGTGTGGCTGACAGTGCCCCTATGCAGGCAGTAGGGAGGACCTTGGCAGTCTCTGTCCCCAGGCCGGCCCCACAAGGTGTTGGGGGCCCTGGGGTGTGTCAGCCCCCCACTGGGAGTGGTGATAACTGGGCCACTTTTGGCCTCTGCAGATTTTTCCAAAGGCAGAGTGCTGATAAGGCAGCACCCAGATCCTGTTTGGCCCCCACTGGGCCGCGCGTGGGGTGCAGGCGGGCATGACTAGGGCAGGGCCACCACCCCTATATAAGGCGGGCAGCGCTGGTTGCCTGAGTCGCACAGGTGGCAGCAGCAAGCCTGCCAGGCGCCCAGCAGCGGGACCGAGCAGCAGCGACCTCTCTCCCAGAGCCAGAACCATGCTTGAACCCAGGCTGCTGCTGCTGCTGCTGCCCTGTGGGGCAGCCCTGCTGGTGGCTGGTGAGTGGGGGCCACACCAAGGGGACGGTGCCAGGGCTGCGCGCCTCACTGCCTCACCAGGTAGGCAGGCGGCCTGCCAGCCGTGTGGGTGCCAGCAGTGGCGCAGGGCAGGATTCTCATCCCTGTGTGCCAGGAGGATGGCGCTGGGTGGGCACAGGGCTCTGGGTGCAGCTGCCCATGGGGTGCTCACCTGTCCTCCAAGCCTGGTTTCCAGAGACATCGGGGTGCAGCGTGAGCCCTACAGCCATCTCCCCTTCTGCCCAGGGCACAGCCTATCCTGACTCAGCCCCAAAGCACCAGCAAGCCCCCAGGGTGACCATGGCCAGTGCAGCCTGTGGGCTGAGCACAGGCAGCCCTAACTCCCAAGAGTGTAACCCCCACCTGGGCCTCCGCACCACACGGCCACCTGTGTGCAGCTCTGCGGCAGTGTCAAAGCCAGGAAGGGGAGAGGCCCATCAGAGGCTGGAGGACCAGAGCCCCCCGCATTTCAGCAAACGTTCTCTGAGGGACAACTCAGTGTGGCCCAAAGGAGGCAGAAGCAGGGTCACGGGGCTGGGGCTGGTGGCAAGGGCCAGCAGCAGGCAAGCTGCCAAGCGTGCAGAGGAACACGGCGTGCACTGGCTGCTCCGCGCCCATCCAGGGCTGAGAAAGGCCGGGGGTGGCGGGCCAGGTGCCCAGGAGGCCCCAGAGCCCTACTGAGGGTCAGTGGACAAACAAGAGGCACAGGTGGCCTGGCAGGAGGGGGTGCGGAGCCCAGTGGGAATCATGACCAGACACGGGAGGATTTGACTTGGGGAGCCTGGAAGGGAGGAGGCACCCATAGGTGGACGAAACACCTGCAGGGCCTGGGGCTGAGAGGAGCCTGGGGAGTGGAGCCCAAAGTCATCTACCAAGGGAACTGAGCCCCAGAGGGTCTGGCCAGGGACCAGCAAGGCTCACAGCCCCAAAAATGCTGCTCTAGGGGTGGGGGCAGCCACTCCATGACATCATCCCTGGAAGGAAAAGGACACAGACACCAGGCCCAGGCCCACATTAAGTCCTCC
This sequence comes from Chinchilla lanigera, assembly GCF_000276665.1. Classification (NCBI taxonomy): domain Eukaryota; kingdom Metazoa; phylum Chordata; class Mammalia; order Rodentia; family Chinchillidae; genus Chinchilla; species Chinchilla lanigera. The sequence continues at coordinate 11,166,665 of NW_004955476.1, forward strand.
CCCACAGCCTGGGATGGACATGGGACACCTGGGTGCCAGCCACATGCAGCTATGTGGAAAGTGATCTTAAGGTCAAGAGGCTACACCTGATGTGGGTCCACCTGTGTGCTAGGGCCTCTGGCTACTTCAAGCCATCACCAGAGGTCCCTTCCTGCCCGGCCAGGGGTTCACACTGCCTACCACTGATCCTTGGCCCTGCATCTGTACTCCACCTGAGGCGCACGGCCCTTGGCAGCTTGGCCCTGCTCCTGGTGTCCCCCTGGTCTTGGTGGAGAGGAAATACATGGGCCAGATGTGCACCCCGACAGTGACCAGCCCCAGCAGTGGGAGACAGCATCATATCCAAAGCTCAGCAGAGCCGGGGTGCAGGTGGGCAGGGACAGCGACAGGATGTCTGAGTCACACCCTCAGGGACTCACTGCATCTCGCTGGGCCGCAGACACCTGACCAGCCAGTGCCAGGCATCAGGAAGGGGCGGAGCACAGGGAGGGGCCGGGAAAGGAGCAGGCACTGCAGAGCCAGGCAGGGCCACCTTCCAGCAGCCCTGCCCTGCCCTGAGGTCACCACAACCCTTGCCACCTGGGCATCTCCATGGTAACGTCATCTAGGCTCCAAGACCCCCCACGGGCTGGAGGTGCCAAGGAGGAAGAGGCAGGAAGATGACAGAAGCAGGGCTTAGGGGAACAGGCAGCCTCGGACGCACTTGGCCCACAGTGCTGCTCAGAGCCAGACACGGACACTGTGGGAGGCAGGGCCAAGCTGGGGGGCAGAGCAGTGGAGAGACAGGGAGCAGGACAGAGGGGCAGCAGAGACAGAGGGACAGAGAGGTAGAAGAGCAGGGTCTCAGGCTGCCTTCCATGGCAGCCCCCGCAGGGCAATGTGTCCCCCACAAACTCTGGCCACGAGCCCGGGTGTGCACATGTCACGGGTCCTGTGGGCACAGCACACCTGACTCTCACCCGCCCTCTCAGTGTTCTTTGCTGCCAGTGGCTTTGGCTGTGCATGTGTGTGTGCCTGTGCACATGTGGACATGTGCATTTTGTGCATATACATTTATGTGCGCATGAATGTGTAATGCCTTGCCTTGTGAATGTGTGTGCATGTATGTGTGCATATAGTGTATGTCCATGTGTGTGCATGCCTATGTGCACCTGCATGTAGATGTGTGCTTCTGTAGTGTGCAATGCATGCATCAGTGCATTGTAGAGGTGTTGCATGTGTGCCTGTGCATGTGCACATGCGGATGTGTGTGCCTGGGCATGTATGTTGTGTGTGAGCATGTGGATGCATGTATTCATGTGTGTATTGTGTATGCATACGTTATTGTGCTTGTGCATGTGTGTGCCTTGCACACCTGTGTGTGCATTGTGTGAGTGCCTGTGCATGGACACGTCCCTGTGTGTGCGAGTGAGTGCGCACACATGCACGTGTGCCCTCCTGGGAAGGGTACACACCAGGCATCCTGTGACAGGCACAGAGAGGAGACTGCACCGACACTGAACCAATGGCTGAAGAGAGTGAGAGAGGGAACACAGAGGGGAGGGCAGGCACACCACCAGGCACCCACCTCTGCCTAGGGGATGAGGACGGATCCCAGCATGGACCACGCCCTGCAGGCCGGGACACACTGCCTTTGCCCTCCTGGGCCTGCAGGAGCCAAGGACTCCATGGCGAGGTGACACGTACTGCTACACACACTCACGTGCATTCCCAGCAGCACCCAGGCTCGGTGGGGTCCTTGGGAGGTCAGGTGGTAGCAGACCCAGAGCCGGCCCCAGCCATGGTCACTGACTGAGCACCGGGTGAGCTGGGGCTGAGAGGCCGCATCCTGTCTTACAGACTCCCCGGCTGGAAATGACACAGGCCCCAGTGCCCAAGGCAGCCCACAGTCCTGTAAGACGCGGAAAGGGATGGGGTGGGTGGGGGGCTGTGGGCAGAGAGGCCCGGCATTTGCCCCAGATGCCCAGCCCACCCAGGCTGCTGGGCAAGACGTGGGGCCTGAAACCCTGCCGCTGTCTCCACAGCCCCAGACAAGGGCTGGTGCTCCACGTGGGGCGCCAGCCACTTCTCCACCTTCGACCACCGTGCCTATGACTTCTCGGGGACCTGCAACTACATCTTCGCAGCCATCTGCAAGGATGCAGTGCCCGCCTTCAGTGTGCAGCTGCGGCGAGGGCCAGACGGGAACATCTCCCGGGTCATCGTGGAGCTGGGGGCCTCTGCCGTCACCGTGGACAATGGGACCATCTCCGTCAAGGATGTGGGGTAGGTCAGGAAGCCGGGCCGGGCCTTAGGCCACGGAGGCCCAGGGGATGGCTGCTGACCACTCTCACCCACAGGGTAGTCAGCCTGCCCTACACCAGCAACGGGCTTCAGATCACACCCTATGGCCAGAGCGTGCGGCTGGCGGCCAAGCAGCTAGAGCTGGAGTTGGTGGTGCTGTGGGGCCCAGACCCCCACCTCTTGGTGAGGATAGTGGGCAGGGCAGACGTGGGGGGCACGCAAGCAGGGGCCCACCTGCTGAGCCCTCACTGGCAGCACCCTGGGTGTGGTGGTTTCCCCATTCGAAAACGAGGGCGCAGCAGACTCAGAGCCTGGAGGCAGCGCAGGGCGGGTGGGCCGCCTGGCCGGGAGTGGGCAGCGCCCCCCAGCAGTGTCCATCACCCACCACAGGTCCTGGTGGAGAGGAAGTACATGGGCCAGATGTGCGGGCTGTGTGGGGACTTCGACGGGAACATGGACAACGACTTTATTAGCGAGGATGGTAGGTGGACAGAGGTGGCAGGAAGCCCAGGCCTGCAGAGACCCAGCCTTGTGGTGCTAACCCCATCCCCCACCCCCAGGCAAACTCCTGGAACCCCACAAGTTCGCTGCACTCCAGAAGCTCGATGACCCCAATGAGATCTGTGCCTATGAGCCCATCCCCAGCACCCCCACCCTGCATGCCAAGGACGTATGTGAGGCATTGGAGCCACAGTGGGCTGACCCTGGGGCTGACTGGGTCCCCCAAGCTCCGTGTCTGTGGCCTTGGGCATGACTGAGCTCCCCTCCCAGGCCGGGACCTGCACCCAACTGCTCGCCCTGGTGTCCCCCGGGTGTGATGTGCCCAAGGAGCCACTGGTGCACAGCTGCCAGGCGGATATGGCGGCATGCAGCTTGCCTGGGCAGCCCAACTGCAGCTGTGCCACGCTGTCAGAGTTTTCACGCCGCTGCAGCCTGGCGGGCCAGCCCGTGAGCCACTGGCGGGGTCCCGGCCTCTGCTGTGAGTCCCAGGGAGGCAGGTTAGGGTGCGGGGCACATGGAGGGCAGGCTCTCAACACACCGAACTGTGTGCAGCACTGGGCCCATGCCCCGCCAGCCAGGAGTACCAGGAGTGTGGCGCAGCCTGCACCCGGACCTGTTCCAACCCTCGGCACAGCTGCCCCAGCTCCTGCACCTTTGGTTGCTTCTGTCCAGAGGGTGAGGCAATGCCAGCACCCTCCCTGACCCTGACCCCTAACCCCAGCATTGCCCCTCACTCTGACCATCATCCTGACCCTGTGACACTGACCTAACCCTGACTCTAACCCCTAACCCCAACCTTGCCATTAACCCTGGGCCTAAAGCTTAACCCTGATTCTACCCCTTCTCTAACTACCCTGATGCTGATGCTGATGCTGACCCTTACCCTAATCCAACCCTAACCCTGATGCAAACTCTCTTTTCTTGGGAACCCCAAACCAACCCCAGGGCCGGGAATCACCACCCCCTCACCCTGCCCCTGCCCAGCATAGCACCCCACTGAGGCCCTGCCTGAAGGCCCTCAGCCACCCCAAAACCACACAACTCCAACTACCCGGGATCCCAAGGCACCTTTACAAACCCATGGAGGAGCAGTGCCCACAGGGGTCTGAGCACAGCTGGGCGAGGCAGCTCATAGCTGGCCTGAGGGAAGCTTGTGTCCCTGAACCTGTGGGGCTGCACCACCTTGGTGAGGGGTGGCACACACCCAGGTGCCATGCGGTGGAAGACTGGAGGTCCACAGGGCTGGAGCTGGCAAGGGTTGGGGGAGTAGGAGCCCTGCAGGCACCTGGGACAGCTGTGGGGGTGGGGACAGCCCAGCAGGGGAGGTGGATCTGGCCAGGCCCAGGACACCCTCTCCTGCAGGCATGGTACTGGACGACCTCTCCACAAACCACACGTGTGTGCCGCTCAGCCAGTGCCCCTGCATGCTCAATGGGGTGGTCTACAGCCCCGGTGAGGTCACAGCAGCTGCCTGCCGGACCTGGTGAGCACTGGGCACTGGCAGGGGAGGGCACAGGCTCTGGGGCCCCGCTGCACTGCGTCACCCTGTGCCCACCCACAGCCAGTGCACCACAGGCAGCTGGACGTGTACGGAGAAGCCGTGCCCCGGGACCTGCTCCCTGGAAGGTGGCTCCTTCGTCACCACGTTTGACACCAGGCCCTACCGCTTCCACGGCACCTGCACCTACATCCTCCTCCAGGTATGGTAGGCTTGGGGCTGGGTGGGCAGCCCTGCACATCTGAGCCTCCCAGGTAGGACATGCTTGGGGATGGGTGGGCACCCCTCCATGTCTGAGCCCCCTCCACAGAGCCCACAGCTCCCCGATGAGGGGACTCTCATGGCGGTGTACGACAAGTCAGGCTACTCACACTCGGAGACCTCCCTGACTGCTATCATCTACCTGTCCCGGAAGGTAAGGCCTCCTGCCCGCCTGAGGCCCCACTGTGCTCCTGCTTGCCTGCACCCGTCCTGCTCTTCCCCTGACCTGGGCCACCCTCCCTCCAGGACAAAATCGTGATCTCGGAGGATGAGGTGATCACCAACCAAGGAGACACCAAGTGGCTGCCGTACAAGACACGTAGGTGTTCACACCAGCAGCACCCCTGGGTGAGGCCAGGCTGGGCAGCCATTAAGCACCATGTCCTCGCAGGCAACATCACCATCTTCAGGCAGACGTCCACCCACCTCCAGATGGCCACCACCTTCGGGCTGGAGCTCGTAGTCCAGCTGCGCCCCGTCTTCCAGGTGTACATCACTGTTGGGCCCCAGTTCCAAGGCCAAACCAGAGGTGAGTTTTGCCCCAAGTCACCCCCTGGGTGATCCCGTCACCCTATCCCTGCTGTGGTCAGCAGTTGGGTAGGGGTGGGGTAGGGGACAAGCAAGCCTCACCTTGGCCTCCACATCCAGGGAGCTGACAGCCCCAGCGTCCCAGGAAAGGCCATGTGAGGCCAGTGATAGCCCCTTGCCAGGGACAGCTGGGGAGAGGAGCTATGGGGAGGGGACACAGGAGGCCAGGGCAGGGCTCAGTCACCCTCATGCATGGCTGGCCCAGGGCTCTGTGGCAACTTCAACGGAGACACCACTGATGACTTCATGACCAGCATGGGCATTGACGAGGGCACCGCCACTCTCTTCGTGGACTCCTGGCGGGCAGGGAACTGCCCAGCTGCCCTAGAGCGTGAGACCGACCCTTGCTCCATGAGCCAGCTCAACAGTGAGTGCCCCACCGCCATCACCCTGGGCCCAGGGCAGTCCAGTCGGAAGGCGAGAGGAGACCCACACGCCCTGTCCCCTAGAGGTGTGCGCAGAGACCCACTGCTCAGAGCTGGTGAGGAAGGGCGGTGCGTTTGAGAAGTGCCACGCCACCGTGAACCCCACACCCTTCTACAAGGTGAGACTGGGGGCCTGGCAGCCTGAGCACACAACCCAGGCAGCTGGGACCCCACCCCGGGGCAGGAGGGTGTGTCCTCAGGGGCGTTGCCCAAGCCATGCCCGGCCCCCTCGCCCGCAGAGGTGCGTGTACCAGGCCTGCAACTACGAGGAGACCTTTCCCCACATCTGTGCAGCCCTGGGCACCTATGCGCAGGCTTGCGCCTCCCGGGGCATGCCGCTCCAGGACTGGAGGAGCAGCGTGGACAACTGCAGTGAGTGCCGGCTGCCAGGGTCGTGGGCCACGGCGGTCTCAGCCCAGGTCCCCATCCAGAGCCTGACTCCAGTCCCTTACAGCCGTCCCCTGCACCGGCAACCGCACGTTCAGCTATGACAGTCGGGCCTGCGGCCGCACATGCCTCTCACTCTCTGACCCTGAGGCTGAGTGCCATGCCAGCACCATGCCCGTGGACGGCTGCAACTGCCCTGAGGGCACCTACCTGGACCACAAGGGCGAGTGCGTGCGCAAGGCCCAGTGCCCTTGCTTGCTGGAGAGCTCCAAGTTCCTCCCAGCGGACCAGTCTACCATGATTAACGGAGTCATCTGGTGTGCGCTGGGGCTGAGGGTGGTGGGCCAGAGCCTTGGGCGGGGCCGGGGCGGGAGGAGTTGGTACTGCTGGGGCGGCCGTGGTGGGGGCGTGGCCATGGTGGGAAGTGGTCGCTGTGGGGCGCGGCCGGGGCAGGGCGGGACCAGGGTCCTGTGTCCGCACTCACAGCTCCTCTCTCTCAGCTACTGTGTCAACGGGCGGCTTAGCTGCTCTGGGCAGCCACAGATGTTCCTGGGTATGTACTGCCCCCAAGGCCAGCCCTGACCCTGAGGTGCCTTGCTGTCCCCCAGCCCACCTGATGCGCCCCCTTGTCCCCACCCCTCGCAGCTTCCTGCCCGGCCCCCAAGACGTTCCAGTCCTGCGACCAGTCCGCGGAGGACAAGTTCGGGGCCGCGTGCGCGCCCACCTGTCAGATGCTGGCCACGGGCACCGCCTGTGTAAGGGGCGGGGAGGCGCCGCCAGTGGCCACCCTGTGTTCCTGGGGCCGCCAGGGCAGGCATCCGGAGATCAGGAGCCGCTCCCGGCCAGGCCGCTGGAGATCAGTGTGGCGCCTGTGGGGTTGCGTGAGGAGCCCCAGCTTGGGGTGCGGGCGCCCAGTCTAATGGGGACAGGGACCCCAGAGCAGGCAGGGCGGGTGCGGGCGGGAGCCTGGGGAACAGCAGAGTGCTGGGCTGGGCTGTGGAGGGCAGAGGCCGCTGACCCCACCTCCCCCCAGGTGCCCACCAAGTGCGAGGCTGGCTGCGCCTGTCCAAAGGGGCTCTACGAGAACCCCAGTGGGGAGTGTGTGCCCCCGGAGCAGTGTCCCTGTGACTTCGCGGGGGTCTCCTACCCCGGGGGTGCAGAGCTCCACACTGACTGTAAGACCTGGTAAGCTACCCTCACCTGCCGACCAGGGGCACCCAAAGGTGGGGTGTGTGGAGTTGGCAGTGTCTGGAGGTGCGGTGGTGGGAGGTGGGGGTGACCAGAGGTGGGGCTGTCAGGTGGGATGCATGGATGTGGGGTGCTGGGGGTTCGACGGTCCTTGGGAACCCCAGAACATGGCGATGGGCCACCTACTGCCTGCTCTCTCCAGCACCTGCTCGCAGGGGCGCTGGGCCTGCCAGCAGAGCACCCACTGCCCATCCACCTGTGTGCTCTACGGGGAGGGCCATGTGGTCACCTTTGACGGGCAGCGCTTCGTGTTTGATGGCAACTGCGAGTACACCCTGGCCACGGTACTGGCCTGCTGGGCGGTGGGGGCTGCGGGGCAGGGCGCGGCTCCTGCTCAGCACTGCCTTCCTGCAGGACGACTGTGGCACCAACAGTTCACAGCCCACCTTCAAGGTCCTGACGGAAAATGTGATCTGCGGGAAGTCGGGGGTCACCTGCTCCCGTGCCATCGAGACTGTCCTGGGCGTGAGCATCTGGGCCTGGGGGGGCATTACCCAGCCAGAAACCCCGAGGCCCCCAGTTCCACCTTTCTGTGTCGCCCTTGCCTGCCCCGGACAGGGAGCCGAGGGTGTTACCCCACAGCCCTCCCTGGCAGAGGCTGTTCACAGCCAGGTGCTGTGCAGTCCTGTGACCTGCACCAGGTCTCGGGCAGCGGAGTGTTGTCCGGGAAGCCCTGCTGGTTGCATCCCCAGCGACCTGCTGGGGCCTGCTTGTGTCTGTGCTGGACTCGGTGCAGGGTACGGCTTGGGGGGTGAGGGCAGGCAGCCCATGACAACCCCACCCTGCAGGGCCTGTCCATCACGATGGCGGACGGCAGCTACGTAGTGCGTGGCGAGGACCCCGGCGTGCACTTCCAGGTGCAGCCCAGCGCCCTGAGCCTGGTACTGGATGCAGACATCCCCGGCAGGCTCAATCTGACACTCGTCTGGAACAAGCACATGAGCGTCTCCATCAAGGTCCACCGCTCCTCCCAGGTACCGCTGTGTGCCCACACGCCCAGCCCACCGGGCCTCCAGGCAGGGTTTTGGTTCCAAGCCCCCTGCTCCCTGCCCGACGCTCCTGCAGGACACTCTCTGTGGCTTGTGCGGCAACGCCAACGGGAACATGAAGGACGACTTCGAGACGCGCAGCAGGTACGTGGCATCCAGTGAACTGGAGTTCGTGAACTCCTGGAAGGAGAGCCCACTATGCGGGGACACACGCGCCGCAGTCGAGCCCTGCAGCCTCAACGCCTTCCGCCGCTCCTGGGCTGAGCGCAAGTGCAGCATCATCAACGGCCAGACCTTCGCCGCCTGCCACAGCAAGGTGGGTGCCGAGCTGGCCCAGGCCTCTCCCAGGGACCTGGGCTGCAGCAGAGATGCCCCTCCTCCAGTCTGACCTCATCCCAAGAAGTCCGCAGCATCCCCCGACTCTGCCAGCACCCGGGCACAAGTCCTGCTCCGGGGTGCATGGCTGGGGAACGAGACACTCAGGTGAGAAACTGCCCTCTTCCCTGGACTGGGAGCTTGTAGGGAAGCCCCAGATTCCTGGGGCTCTGTAAGGACTAACAGGAAGGTACTTCTCTGGCAGGGAGGCAATGTAAAGGCCCTGGGGCAGGAACCAGCCTGGCACGGATACAGGCTCTGAGCTCACAAGCACAGGGATACGGGGAGTAAGGAGAGGAGCTGCTGAGGGTGGTCATGCAGGCCAGAGGACACGCAGCTCTCATGAGCCACTCAGCCCTGTACAAGGGTCAGAAGCCTCTGTGGCAGCTTAGCTCTGGAGGGTGGCAGTGGCCAAGGACAGTCCCACCCACAGGTGTACCACCTGCCCTACTACGAGGCCTGCGTGCGCGACACGTGTGGGTGCGACACGGGCGGAGACTGTGAGTGTCTGTGCGACGCAGTGGCTGCCTACGCCATGGCCTGCCTGGACAAGGGCGTGTGCGTGGACTGGAGGGCCCCAGACTTCTGCCGTGAGTGCCCTGCCCACCAGCCCTCACCTGTGTTCCTGAGCCACTTGGGAGCCCTCGCCCAGGTGGTGCCAGGCCGTGCCCTGCAGCGCACCCTGACTGTTGGGTACCCCCCCCCAGCCATCTACTGTGACTTCTACAACACCCACCCGCACGCTGGCAGCCAGGACCAGCCCACACAGGACGACTGCCTGTGGCACTACCGGCCCTGCCTCTGCCCCGGCAGCCTGCAGGACTTTGAGGGTACCAACATCGAAGGTATGGCATGGGGACTCGCCCCTGCACTCCACGCACACCGTGCAGCTGCACACTCATTTTAGAGCCACATAGGCACCCCTCCGCCCACACGTCCGTCCAGTCTCACGTGTGGTCTGAGCAGAGGGGACGACGTTCAGGTGGGGCCGTGAGCTGGCACTCTTTGCCTTAGGCTGTTACAACTGCTCCCAGGACGAGTACTTTGACCAGAGCCAGGGGACCTGCGTGCCTTGCGGTGAGTCAGCCCCAGGCAGCCTGGGCCAGGCCCTCCTGTAGGCAGAAGACGCCCAGTGCCCCAGGCCTGCCCAAGCCGCTGTCCTGCCCAGCATCTGCTGCCCGTGCCCTGTCTGCTGCTACTGCAGAGAAAGCAGCACAGGTCACTCAGCCCATCTCTCCACCCTGGCCCCTGACCGCCACAAGGAGGGGCCCAGCCAGCCAGGGTGCAGGCACAGCAAGAACCTGCGTGGGCCCAGTCCAACCTGCACAGCACCCTGGTGACCCTGCCCCTCCTTGCCAGGGCTAGTGATGGAGTGCAAGAGGGGGCAGGAAGGGATGGGAAGGGGCCACTCATGACCACCTCTCCTCTTGCAGCCCCGCCCCCGACATCACCGCCACTGCTACCCACCACAGGTGACCACCCCCCAGCTACACCCTCACACTGGCCCAGACTCAGTATCCCCAGTCCAGAGGGGAGGTGCCATCTAGTTCAGAGGAGAAGGGCAGCAGAACTCCACGGGCGGGTCCCCTAAAAGCTCGGAGAGCCGCCCAGTCCCTTGTCTTCCCGCCGAGCCCCTCAGGTCTGCAGTGCAGTGAGACTACAGTGGGCCCAGGACAGGGGCACTTGTCTCTGGGGTGCCAGGACCAGGCCATGCCCGTCCTGAGGACATGACTGCCCCACACAGGATCACTGCCCACAGGAGTCCCGCCCACCACAGTGGCCAACAGCACCAGCTGGCCCAGCCCCCCTCCCACACCCACAGGCACCCAGACACCAGGCCACCCAGCCACAGTCTCCACGGAGAGATGGACGGCCTCGGCCTTGGCCACCACTGAGTCCTCAGGAGGTAACACAGGGCATAGGGTGGATTCTGCTGGTGCCCAGGTGAGACCTTGGGGAGGATAGCAACACAGGTTGCTGAGCTGCACAGCCAAGTGGAGATTTTTCTGAAAAACTTGTTTACACCCCAAGCTGGCCACTGATGTGGCCATTTCCGTGCTGCCTGATTCTGTCACTAGAACATGTGAGGGACAGACCAGGTCGCCCCACCGCATACTGGCACATGCTCTGGTTCGCAGGGACCAAAGGGGCAGGACATTTGCCCACCCAGCTGGCCCATAGGACCCTGTGTTCACTGTCCCTGCCAGCAGGCCACTACTGCCACACAGAGCATGGAAGTCATAGGGTCAGAACAGTGAAGGCAAGAGGCTGGTGCTCCTCCAGGAGGCTGAGGCAGGCAGGAGCTGGGACCTTAGAAACAAGCTGGGGAACAGAGAGAGGGTTTGTTCCCTGTAGAATCCCCTCCAAGAACCACAGCTGTCACCACACCTGCCACAGCACCTCCACTGCCTACAGTCACAGTGACATCAACAGCCACAGGACACACAGTTACCACAGCAACAACAGAGCCCACAGAGTCCTCCTCCAGCCCAGCCACCACATCCACAGCTCAGGTGACTGCTCGGACGACAGTGGCACCATGGACTGTGACATGGGTGACAACCCATGGACGAGGTGAGCCACAGCCCATGGGACACTAGGATTCCCAGGCCACGTGTATACTAACACCACAGCCCAGCATGACAGGGTCAGGAGTAAGCACAGGACTGTCCACAGGACAGTGTGAAGTATAGGCGTAGGAGCATGGGGGGGCGTACACAGGCAGCCTCGCACCACCCACACGCCAGCCCTGGGAGAGGAGGTGGCCGCTGAGGTTCAGCAGAGCAGCAATTACGGATGGCTGGGGGAAACCAGGCTCCCTCAGAGTGGTAAGGGGACGGGAGAGGGGGAAGCAGTGGAAGGGTAGAGTTCACTCCTGAGCAACAGGGAAAAGGAGCACAAAGGAGGGAAGGGACACTGAGGAGGACAGGGTCTGTGTGATGCAGCATTGGGTGAAAACAGCTCTCATGATCCCACAGAAACAAGTGCCCACCAGGAAACAGCACACACTCTGCCAGCTCCACAAACACAGACAACAGGACAAGCAATCTCGGGAGAAACTACACTGGACACAGAGACAGCCACCCAGACCAGTGGCCACTCAACAGCATCAACAACACAAGCCATGGAAGTCACATCCAGAACGCTGCACACCCATGCACCCAGTCACTCCACGCCCAAGCAGTCCCTCTCCCAAACGCCACACACAAGGCCCACTGCCTCAGGAACACCCCTCAAGACCAACAGCCACTCTCCAACGACACCCAGGCCCGAAACCCCACTTCCCACTGAGTCTCCCTCAGTCAGCAGCTCCTCCATGACACCCACCTCTCAGAGTGCTACCACCAGTCCACATGTAGTCTCTTCCCCGTCCACCAAGCGACCAACTGGTACAACCCAGCCAACCACCATGGTTACTGGGGTAAAACCCACCAACGCACCGCTAACCACAACTTCCAGGACCATATCCAAACCTCACGTATCACTCAGCACAGCCAGGACATCGTCGGTCCTATTCACAGAACCCTCCTCCACACACCACCCACAATCCACATCTCCCCTTGAAACCACCATCAGCTCCTACCCCACTAGCACAGGGAGCACCTCCACAGGTACCCATAGCACACCTGCCACACGCAGTACGCCTCACACCCCATTCGCCACACACTCCCCTCCCATGCTCTCTGTCTCACACACGCCACACACCACAAGTCCCACTG
>NW_004955476.1:11179659-11216198 GCF_000276665.1 Chinchilla lanigera
CCCACTGCCTCAGGAACATCCCTCATGACCACCAGCCACTCTCCAACCACATCCAGAACCCAGACCTCCTTTCCCATTCAGTCTGCCACATTCACAACAGCCTCCTCTCACACCACACCAACAAGTCTACACACAGTCTCTTCTGCTTCCACCATGACACCAACTGCTACCACCCAGCCAGCCACCATGGTGACACGAACCACATACACTCCACCAACACCAACCACCACCACCCGTTCCACCACCCAGGCACACTTGTCATTCAGTACAGCCAGGACCTCTCCTATCCACATCACACAACCTTCCTCCACACACCAACACCAACCCACGTCACCCCATGCTACCTCCATGACCGACTACACCTCTAGCACAGGGATCCCCACCACAATGGCCCTCACCACGTCCACCACACTCAGCAGTGCCCAAACCCCATTCTCCACACACTTCCTTCCAACGCTCTCTGTCGTCCACAGTCCACACCCCACAGGGCCCACCGCAGCTACATCCCTCGAGACCACCACCAACTTCCCAACCACATCAGGGCCCCAAACCCCACCTAGTAAGTCTCCCTCTGTGACCATGCCCTTGCTCTCACCAACCTCTCCGACACCCAGCATCCCAACCAGTCCATCCATGGCCTCTTCTGCCACCCCTGCTCATAGTCCTCCAACCGTGTCTATCAGCAGCAGTGGCAGTTCGCAGCTGACCACAACCACCGCAGCCACCACCGCCACACACACTTTCTCCCCTATTGACAGTCTCACCTCTCCTGTGCCCCTCAGCTCCAGCCTCCGCCCATTCCCTCCATCTCTCGGAACCCCTCTGTCTCCACACCCCAGCCTTACAACCACTTCTCTTTCTCCCACTACTTCTGCACATTCCTCTATCTTTCCCCTGGACACTCCACCTACCTCCCACACTCCTCTCTCGTCCTCCGCCTTCACTCCCTCACCCTCTGTGGGGAGTGTTTCCCAGCCCCCTCTCACCCCCAGCATGGTCCCTCCTAAGCCGTTTCCTACAGGCCCCACATCATCCTTTCCCTCTCTTTCTCCCCTTTCCTCTCCCCTGCCCCCCTCCATCCTGCCATCTGTCACCTTACCGGCCCTCTCTTCCCTGTCCACCACATCCACTGTGCACCTGTCCCCGCCCCTGGCCTCCAGCACAGACTCTCCATCCACATCCAGGACCACGTCCCAGGTCCCCCCGCCTTCCACGCTCTCCTCTCAGGCCACCACATTGCAGGTTACCACTCTTACCACCGCGGCCCCTGTGTCAGGCCTGGTGTCCTCAACTTTGGGAACGATATCCTCCCCGCACTCTCCACCCACCAACCTCACCACTAGGCACCCTGGGACCACTCTGCTGCCCACATCCACATTTACGTCCAGCTCGGTTGCTTCCCACACCTCACCCACCACCCTGGAGGTGCTGTCCACTGTGAGCCCCTGGATATCCCCTCTGGTGACCTCTTCCACTGGCTCTGCAGGTAAGTGGTGTCCTCCTAGCTCTGGACAGTGCTGCACCATCTCATCCCCAGGGGCTCTGACAGTCCTTGTCCCTCAGAGCCTGCGCTCTCCCTCCTGCAGCCTGTTCTGTCCTCCAAAGCCCAGCTCCAGCTGCTGAGCTCCAGCCTGTAGGAGGGCCTGCCGAGGCTGGCTTCTGCACATATGCCTTGCTCCTGACTCACGCTGCCTGATATCTGTTGTACAGTCACCTTCTCCAAGGGCCCCACTCAGCCCATGGAGCGCTCAGAGCACGTGAGGGCTCGCAGGGTCCCTGCCTCAGGAGCCAAAGGACAGGACAGCCAGGTGTAGATGTGGGCTCAGCACAGGCACCCAGAGCAGGCCCAGAGGGACAGGCCCCGTGTCCCCCTAGTGGGCACTCACCACAGGCATGGCTCCTTCCTGCCCTGCACAGGACCTGCCCGGCTCCTGAGCACCATGCTGTGCCAGGCTTGCCCCATGTTCCCTGGGGCTGGGCTCCCCTCAGCATGCTGGGGCTCCCCAGGCAGGACATCTCCCAGCCATCAGGACAGAGGGCTTGTTGCTGCTGGAGAGGACCAGGCAGCCTGCTGTTTCCTAGGAAAGTGACCTTGGGGAGCAGGGGATGGAATGGGAGGAGGCGGGGGCACAGGGAGGCTCCAAGCATGCAGGGCGGCTCGGTAGGCACACAGAGCGGAGTACCATTTCTGTTCCAGGATCTTTTATTAACTTTGTGTTATGGATTCATTAATTTTAAAGTATTAGGGGTCTAAAACAGGGCCCTTAAGCTACATCCTCGCCCTTTTAAGACAGGTCTCACTGAATTGCCCAGGCTGGCTTTGAACTTGAGACCCTCCTGCCTCAGCCTCTCAGAGTGCTGGGATTACAGATGTGCACCTCCAGACACAGCTTGTATTTCACCTTTTCAAAACCTCGAGTCCCATACTGGCATCTGCCATGCCAGCAATGCTGTCCCTGCTGTTCCCCTGCCCCACACTACACTGCTATATCCTGAGGGACCCTGGACTCCACCTGCCCTAGTAGGAGTGCAGGGCAAGAGGCTCCCCATCCCTTTCCCAAGCTGGGTGGCAGGGAGTCCTAGACACCACCACCTGCCCCAGCATGTGGATGTCCTCTGGGCCTCACCGAGTCCTACGTACAGCGGGCCGTGGTTCCCTGGGCATTTCACCCTGCAGAGCAGGGTCCAAGTCTGGTTGTGTGGGCGGGCGCCCTCCTACTTGCCATCTGGGACCTGCCCTACCAGCCTGACTCTGCCCCTCAACCCCAGAGCCCTGCAGGGTGCATGAGCGCGAACAGTTGGTCACTCACCAGGGCTGCACCGCTAACGTGACCCTGACCCTCTGCGAGGGCGTCTGCACCTCCTCCACCAGGTGAGCCACTCCATGCCCTCTTCCCACAGGGCCCAGGCAGCCTGGGACCAGGCTCCTGAGCAGCCTACAGATCCCTGGGTGCATACGCTTGGCCATGCCTACCCTGGCAGCAGCTGACAGAAAGCACCCTTGGGGCTCCTGCCCCAGTGCCAGCTCACCTACCCCTCTCTACTTGCCAGCTTCAATACCACCACCCAGCAGCTGGACGTCCACTGCGGCTGCTGCCGGCCTCTCAGCTCCTACACGCAGGAGCTCCTGCTGCCCTGCCAGGACCCCAGTGCGCCCAGCCAGCTGCTCACGTTCACCGTGCAAGTGGTCCACAGCTGTGTGTGCAGGCGCCAGCGCTGTGGAGAATAGAGGGGCAGGGTCAAAGGTCAAGGGACACACCTCTCTGGTCCCAATCCTAGTCCCAGGCAAGGCCTCAAGATCCAGAGCAGAGGGCAGGAAAGGAAGACAGGGCTGATCAGGTGGTGTTTACACCGGTGCAGGGTGAGCACCACATGCAGCAAAGAGCACAAGGCGACAGGAGGTGGGAGATGCCCTCCATGCCCACAGGACCTGCGCCTTCCAAGGAAGCCACTGCCGCCAACAAGCAGATTCCAAATAAACTGGTTCTTCTGAGGCAGCGGTCTATGGGCACTACTGTCACCGCCCCCTGGGAGTGGTGGGCTGTGTGGGACAGGAGGCTGCCTCCAGCCTCGGGGCCTTCCCCACCATCTGTGCTAACTCGGGCCCAGCTGAGTGCACCAGGGCCAGAGGCCTCCAGAGGGCAGTGCGGCCAGGGAGTCACAGCCCAGCACAAACTGCAGCCGGCAGCCTGGAAGACACTGGGAAGTCTGGCCAGGCTCCCCGCGCCACGGGTCAGCCTGGGAGACTTTGGCCAGCCCAGCCACACCCAGTCAGGCCACAGGACATCAGGCCGGGCCCAGAGTCAGGCTGGAGACACCAGTCAGGCCTGGGGACATCAGGGAGGCCCAGCCTCACCCAGTCAGGCCAGGGGACCTCACTTCGAAAGGGGGCCCCAGGTAGCCCCCATGTGACCTGAGACCTCAGCGCACCACAGGAACAGCACACTCACCTGATTGGAAAGGAGCCATGCCCGCTGCACCCTCCAGAGCCCCTTTGGTCAGGAGTCTAGTCATACTGGTGGAGCAAAGGCACATCACTTCCTGAGGTCCCCACACCCACACCTCCTGGCAGCCACTGTGTGGCAGGACAGGCCTGGTGGGCGGCACTGCACATCACCTGCCAGGTGGAGGGCCCTCAGAATGCTCCCCCCAAAGACCACACACACACTCTGGGCTCTGCTCTAGTGTTTATTTTCTTCTGAAGAGAAGGATACTGCAGGATGGCACCCTGCATGTGCAGAGGGCAGGGCTGGGCCCTGGTAGCAGCCCCTTCAGGCCAGGGGACTTTCCGATCGGAGATCAGCAGGGACACCTGGAGGCGTGAGCCACGGCCACACAGGCACAGGCAGGATACAGGCCACCTGCTGGTCAGACCCCAGGCTCCAGCAGACACGGCCAGGATCAGAGATGGAACGGTCTAAAGCCAACTGCACAGGATCCCCAGCATGGGACTGTGGGAACCTTGAGGGCTGGCACAAGGACGAGGCAGGGCCGCCTGGGTGGATGGCTACACTTGTGCCTCGAGAACCAGGGCTAACTGTGTGGGACAAAGCTGCCCAGCCTCGCCAGCGTGGAGCCTGGGCCTGGGCATACCTCGGGTCAGAGTACAGGCCCAGTAGTGGCTCCTGAGGCCACTCCACCCTGGCCTGTGGGCCTGCTACACACAAGGATGACTGTGAGGCCATGGTAGATTCCAGCGCAAACTCAGTGAGCCCACCAGGGCTGCCACCTCACCTGGCCTTGTCACTTCCTGCCCAGACTCAGGTTTCCTTCCTCCGCATTCAAGCTGCAGCTGCATAGGTGCAGGTCTGCAGCACTCAGGCCTGTGACTGGCACTAGGGGACACCACACTGACAGGAAAGGGCCACCAGCAGGGAGGCACGAGCACCACTCGGGACATCGCCACAACTGTGTGACCTGAGGCCTCAGTGCACCGTGGGAACAGCACATCTGCTTAACCAGAAGGGAGCTGGGCCCATGCCTTCCAGAGCCGCCTGGAGCTCCACCCTCCAAAACGCAGGTAAAAACATCACAGACACCCTCAGGAAGACTGCTAGAGACAGTCATGTCAATAGGGCAGAACAAGAGTCATTGAAACACTGACACACTTCCAGCCCCTAGGTTTAAAATCCTGCCCAGAAAGCATCCATTGGTGCCACAGCCGGACACAGGGACACAGGGCCCAGCCCAGGACCAGTCCCACACCTCCAGCAACTTGCATTACCCACAGCTTCTGGGACCAAGGAAGGGACAGCAGCACTCAATAAAACCTTAACAAAATTCCCACTTTCATTCAAACTTCTAATTTCCCTTTAATTTGTAGACTGAACCACAGGCTGCCTCAATTTCCCAGATCCAGGTCCCTCCTCGGACAGGCAGGCCTGCTGCGGTCCCTGTCAATAGCCCCTTCATGTCCCATGTGTGCCACGGGGCTGGGCAGGAGGTGCAGGTGCAGGCCCTGGTGCTGAGATGCTCAGACAAGGGTGCTATGTGCAGTGTGGTCACCAAGACAGTGGCAGAGACGAAGGGAAACAACACACACAACCCGATTGCCCGCATGGGGTTAGAACTGCTCTGACAGCAAGTCACATAGCCTCTGGGAGACGGTGTCCTTGCTTGTGCGCAGCGTGAGCCGGTACATCTGCAACAGAGGGCAGAGTCAGAGTGGACCAGGGCCACACACACCTTCTAGGCAGCCTCCAGCCCAGCCCACCCCACCCAGAGGCTGCCACCAGTATGTGACTATGAGTATGACAGACAGGACATCAGCACTGGGCAGCAGTGCAGGCTCAGGATAGAGGAGGCCAGCTGCTGCGCCACTCCAGAAAGCTGTCTGGCAGCTTCTTTCGCAGGCAACCATGACTATTCGAGGAGCAGGCTGTGCACGGAGGACTGACACATGCTGGCCCCCCGTGGAGGACATGGCTAGAGGTGCCACCAGCATGATGGCACAGCAGTGCGTGGTCAGCATGAAGCCAAGCAGGGCGGCTGGCCAGGAAGCCGCACCGCAGCAGCACACAGGCCCTTCCTGAGGACAAGGAGCACAGTACACAGGACAGGGCGTGGCCACAGGACTAAATGCTCCATCAGCTGAGCCACCCTTAGGATCCACACTCACCCTGCACAAGTCATGCTGTTTCCTTCAGGGCACTCACCTGAGCTTGCAGATTCGGCTCCAAACGCAGCAAGCATCCGATCTGGGTGGTTTTGGTGTGGATAATGCCAGCGCCCACGAAGTTCGCAGGGTTAGGATCAACTTCTTCAAGGAGTGCCGATCCAAACCCGATGATCTGTTCAACAGGAGCTGGATCAGGATGCAATTGCTGGGCACAGCCACCTCAGTGCCCCTTATGGTACCCACATGGCCACTCACCTTTGCCTTGGTGATCTCTGTGTCCATCGGGTGCTTTGCTTTGAAGATGTTCTGCACTTCCTGCTGAGGACTACAAGCAACAGCACAGGTCAGTGCCCAGCCACACCAGCCATGACCACCACCCTGCCCTGCAGCACCTGCTCCCCACCGCCTGTGCAGCCCTCACTTGCTCAGCTGCTTCCAGCGCTGGAAGAAGTCCTGAGACGCCATCTCTGTGGGCTGGAAGAACTTGTTCAATGTGATGGGTAGCTTAACAGACACATTCTGGAAGGTGCCGCCATACCTACAGAGAGCACCACGTTGGCAGAGTGAAGGGCAGCCAGGGACCCCGCAGGGGGCAGGCAGCTCCCATGAGGTGTCCCACTGTGAGCCAGGATGCCTGTCCTGTGCACAGAGTTGGAAGTGTCCAGGGGAACAGACGTGCCCTCCATGCAGCCCACCCCACTAAGGGCAGTCGCAGGCAGGCAAAGCCGAGGCCACAGCACTATGCCAGCAGTGGGGGGACAAGTGCTTCTCCTCACAAGGCTCCCCACCACGGACGAAGGCCACACAGGTCGGCAGGGCGCCGGATCTCCCACCACCACCTCCCGTTCCCATTGGTCAGTTTCCGGGCACCAAGTCTAAAACTTATGTGGGTTTCTTCCCCGACAAAAAGCCTGAAGGAAGTATTTGCTAAGTCTGCTGTCCTAACACCTGACAATGCTTCTCCAAACCCTTCTGCCACACAGTGCCCGACATCTATACTGCCGTCCCCATTGTCACAGGAGGTGCTGAGGGGAGAGGGGGCTATGTTGATGTCCCAGCCAGGTCCAACGGGTCTGCCCTCAAGGGCCACACAGGACCAGGCGTCCACCCCAGCCTAAAGCACGCAGCTCACCAACCACACAGCAGCACCTAAGGCCCTGTGGGCTGCAGCATACTCAGGGCCACACCCCCTCCTGCCTCACTCTCTGAGCACCATGGGCCACAGAAACCCATGCCACAGGTGTGCAAGGCTCCACCACAATCCAGCTCGGCCCCGGGAGTCTCACCTGAACTGGATGTTGAGGACCGGCGCCTCTGTGAAGTCAGACACACACTCGATGTTGACCACCTGCTGCACCTGCGCACCCCCGTCCACGGTTGGGTCCACAGGCTTGGTCTGCAGGTTCAGATGTGGCTGCGTTAAGGAGTCTAGCTCTGCCAGGAGGGTGAGACGGCAGAAGCTGCAACGAGGCAGCATACGTCCAACCGTGCCCTGCTGACAGCCACACACAGCAGCCCTCTCCCTTGGCTCCCTGCTCCCTGTCCCACAGCCCATGGGCATCACACCTGATCCAGCTGACTGCCTGGCTTCCCAGGGGCCTTAGCGTGCTGGCCACTGTGGCCTGAGAGAAGCCCCCACTCACGGCCTCAGTAAACAACTGACAGACGCTTCCAGGGCGCCGAGCCTCTGTGGGGAGGT
The DNA here is from genome assembly GCF_000276665.1 of Chinchilla lanigera. NCBI lineage: Eukaryota > Metazoa > Chordata > Mammalia > Rodentia > Chinchillidae > Chinchilla > Chinchilla lanigera. Next base: position 11,187,477 of record NW_004955476.1, read on the forward strand.
TGCGCCTGCCGGCCGTGTACATGCAGTACAGGGCTTTCCATAGCCACTCCTGAAAAATGACCCGTGGCAGCAGGGTGAGTGGTACACACCTGTCATCCCAGCACTCAGGAGGCTGAGCCAGGAGGATCACGAGTCCAAGGCCAGCCTGGGCTACACAGTGAGTGCAAGGCCACCCTGAACCTACACAGCCAAACCTTGTCAGAAAAGGAAGGGGAAGGGGAAGGGGAGAAAAAAGAACAGAACAGGTCTAAAAAAGAAAAAATCTACACAATGAAGGTTGGACCTGTAGGTGGGCAGGGGACAGCTTCTCTGCCCTCTGGACCCAGAGCCTATGAGCTGCGGAGTGCAGGGCCCTGGGTACCCACATTCCCAGAGGCCCAGGTAAAGGATGCTCAGAGGAGACTGGCAGGTGGCAAACTTAGGCCCAATTGTGGACGGAGCCTTTAACATGTGACCTGAACGTGAACATCTGCCTGCTCTCTCATGGTCTGTGTGGAAGCGTGGTGTGGACACAGATGTGCCTGTCAGGAGCTCACTGCTCCGCACCGGTGACCGTGAGCCCAGAGTCCTCACATGCACAGCACAGCTGTCCCAGGGAAGCGACCCCTGCCGGGACAGGGATGTTCCTCCCTGCTGAGCTGGGGCCTCTCATGCACCTCACACACTAGACTAGTGGGTGAACGCAACGAACATCCACCTACCCCAACCACATGCTCCCCACTTTCAGCAAAAGCAGCCACCCCTGCGGACTGCCCCAGACATGGAGCCCTGGGGCTCCCAAGTAATGAATAGCGTCTGGGAGGACAAAAGGAGCGGAGAGGAAGCGACTCACGCTGCCAAGGGAAGGCGACACGTGTGTGCACCTCAGAGGAGCCGGCACCAAAGCCCACTCCCAGAGAGAGGCAGCACCGGACTGCACGGCACCTCAGAGACCCTGCCCCTCTCGTCACACTGCCTCCCACCATGTCCTGGGTCACAGTCTACCCGTGTCTGTCCATCTATCCAGGGGCAGAGCCAAGGATATTAGCCTGTAGGTCATCTGCACAGATCAGCGTTGGAGTGAAGTTTAAGAACTGTGTGGAGGTCTTGTTACCATAAAATATGAACATTCGGCCTAGAAGGAAACAGAGTAACTCGTTTCACAGGATGCACACTCCTGCTGAACATTCGCAGGAGCAGTGTCCCCTGCACTCCAGCTGCTCTTAACTGTTGTGACCCACGACTGCTGTTACATTAAAAACAAGCCTGTTCTAGTCTTCAAAACAGTGTGGTCACGTGGGCCAGGCGTGGGCTCTCCTGCGTCAGGGCCCATCCCAGGCTCCTTTCACACACAGGGCCATGCTTGGCACTGCAGACACCACGGGCTGCACCACATGGTCCCACTGACCCTGTGCCAGGGTGCCCTGCAAGATCTGCGTCCACCAGCTGGCCCAGAGCGGGTGCTGCCCAGATGTGGACCACCCCTTCATATGTCAGCCACCAGCTCTGTGCTAGGCACACAGGGATGGGCTGCTGCTGCGGCTGGCAACAGCAGAGCAGGTGCGACCCAGATCTGAGTGGACATGTGACCCTCTAAACGCAGAAGGGAAAGAGAACTTCCAAGGGTCTGCAAAACGGAACGCTTTGGCATCACTCCTGCACAACCCAAAGAGTGAGCCCAGCCCAGGAAGGCCAGGATGGCCCCAGCAGAGGGATGGTCAAGCCAGGCACAGAGGATAACCTGCATGCCACATGATTCCCAACCCTCTGATGGACTCACCAAGCTATGGAGCCACTGTGGTGGTGACCAGTGGTAGGAAGGGCTTAACCTTTCCTTTTTGGACTCAAAAACGTTTCTTCCCTTTTGTGTTAATTGTGGTGAATGACACATAACCTACAATGTTCCATCTTAGCTATGTTTAAACTCACAGTCAGGGCATGAGCCTGTCCACACCATGTGCAGCCAGCAGCACTGCCCTCCTCCAGGGCTTCCTCATCTCTGCCCACTAGACATGACCCAGCCCAGAACCATCCTTCTCTCTGTGGATGCCTCTGGGCCTCCTGTGAGTGACTCCTGCCAAGACCTGCCCTTGGCGACCGGCTTCCTGCGCTGAGCACAATGTCCGTGAGGACCAGCATTCTCCCTCATGGTCTGCCATGTTCGGTTTATCCATCTGCTGATGCAGGCTGGGCTGCTCCTCCACACTGACCACACCTCTTCCAGCCCAAATGTCTCTCCAGATCCAACTTTCAACTTCGCTGGGTCCACACCTAGTGTGGCATTGCTAACTTTCTGAGGAGCTGCCCGCCGTTCTCCATGGCAGCTACCCCACCCTACACCCCTCATGGCAGAGTGGCAGGGTGCCAGCCCGCCATGCACACCAGCACCTGGTCTGTGCCCGTGGTGTGAGAGGCACCTTGTGTGATTGTTGCCACCTGCCTCGTGCCCCGGGAGGTGTCTGATCCCCATCGGCTATTTGTGCTCCTGGGCCAAGCCGTGGGCACGGTCCCTCATGTGTCCCAGATGTTCATCTCTTGCCAGCACATGATCTGCAAACATCTCTCACCACTTTTACAAGCTTTCATTAAGTAACTAAAACACATACCTAGATTCTGCCGAAATTCAGACTTAAGTCCAATTTGAAGCAGCTGGTTTTCAAACAACACACCGTTATTTTTACACACAAACCTAGGGGAAAGGGACAGTGTGCACGTCACTCCAGGCTACTACTGAAGCACAAGGGTTTGCTCTGGGGAAGCATTTAGTGCACACTAAGGAGGAACAGTACGGAGGGGGCACAGTGACCATCACTCCTAAGACCCAGACCTAGAGATGACGGGCGGACACCTCCTCATGTCGGGCAGGCAGGACCGCACCAGGGAGAAGAGGTACCCGCAGGGGAGGCCTAGGCACAGAGGTACATCCTCAGGACAGCCAGGGGCAGATGCAGAGGCACCCATCTATCACAGCCAACCCCCACCCCTGCACGCAGGCCACACCAACGTCCACACAGATGCACTTGGGTCACACGCTGAGCTTGGGCTGCACGAGAAAGAAGTCCTACATGGCAGGCTGCTTCCCAAAGGGTCCCCAACCAGTCAGCAGGCGCCCTCAACCTGCCATTGGGTTGTATCCCTGTGGATGCCAGTGGGGGCCAGGAGAGACAGCCCAAGCCAAATACATGCCCAGCAATGGCCCTCTGCCCACACACCAGCACGCAATGGAGCCCTGGGGAGGGCTGAGCCACTGAGACAGTTCCCAGGCCAATGGGCAGGGCTTCCATGTTAGCCAAGAGCCAGGGTGCTGCACGCCAGGATTCTTAGCACTAGGGAGACTAAGGCAGGAGGATCTCAAGTTCAATCCCAGCCTGGGCAACTTAATGACTAAACAAGACCATCTCAAAATAAAAATTAAGCCTTCTGTACTTGTTGTTTTTGTTGTCTTCCACCGCCATGAACTGCTGCCCCTGTGCCATGCACCACTCTGCCTTAGAGCTGACTATGGACTGAAACCTCTACAAACTGTGAGCTAGATAAACCTTTCCCCCTTTTAAACAAATAAACAAATAAATAAATACAAGCAGGGTTATAGATCAATGTAAAGGCCCTGGGTTCACTCATCCCAGTACCACACACACAAAAAAAACAAGGGCATTTGAGTTTTGTGCAGCAGCCTTGCAGAGACGGGTGGGTGCCAGAGCCTGATACCTGCAGAAGCAGCCTCCAGGCCCAAAGCACGGCCCCTCGCCCCTCCCCCCACCACTCATCTCAGCTGCTATGAGTGCCTGGCGGCTCTCAAAGGCCAGTGTGGCGATGACACACAGGGCCGAGGCTGCGCTGGCCAAGGCCCTGTCAGGCTCCGAAGAGCCAGCTACCTGGCAAAGTTGTCTTCAGAGCCGGGAGCCAAGGGTGCGACGGCCGATGCAGAGTCGGAGAAGACGTCCACCAGCAGCCCACCTGCCGAGGGCGGGGGCCCCGTGGGGGCCGGGGGGGCAGCCCCCAGACCCAGCAGGTCAGCAGACGGAGAAGGCGTGGACTGCAAAAGAAGGAGCAAGAATGTCCATGCTAGGCCATGAGGCACCTGGGCCACTGACCCTGTGCCCACTCCCACCAGCTGTGGGCACCCTACGAGGTGATCCCACCAGGCTCGAGCCAAGGACAGAACGGCCACAACAGCCACACATGACAGGAGACAGAGTGGCTGTTCAAAGTGTTGCGTGAAAGAAAAAGTCCTGGAAAAGTTTCTGCCACCAAAGAGACCACTCAGGAGTAAAGTTGAATATGACAAAGTAAGAAGATGACTTTCCACGTTCATCCGTAGTTTAACACATGCCTGCAGGCTGGTACTGCCAGCAGCTCTGACAGCCCAGCAGCAAGACATACAAAGTATGACCCAGGCACAAACATATTGTTAAGCTTTATCTAGTTAGGAAGAAAAGTAGATAAAAGCCTCTAGATACACATTTTACAAAGCCAACACTTCTCCATCCCTGCCAAAGCACAGGAAAAGAGATGCTGGCACTGCCATGCACGAGGCCAGAAGTGCAGGATATGCCACCCCGTGCCCACTCTGCTGGCCCCAGGGACCGTGGGACACTGCAGCCTTCACCACCAGAGGCACCAGGCCTCCAGCCTTGGACCCCGCCAACACCTGCCCCCTCCTACTAGACAACCACAAAGACAAAGCCAGAGCCTTGCTCCCCTGGAGACTGACCATGGCCACCCGACACCCCACCCATGCTGCACTGACTCACGACCCAGGGGGCTGCTCCCCAGCCACAGAGGCCCCCAGCTTCCCGGCACAGTCAGCCGGCTCACACTAGAAGTGGACATGTGAGACCACAGCTGCTCATGCCCTCACATGCGAGGCAGGGTGTCAGGCTGTGTCCGTACAGTTGTGTGGTTCTCTGTACAACTGTCACTGCAAGACAAATGGGGCAAAAGCCTGGTGTGGTGGAACACGCCTGTAACCCCAGAGCTGGCAAGGCTGAAACAGGAGGATCACCTTTGTCCAGCCTGGACTATATAGCAAGACCCTGTCCTACAAACAAACAACAAAAAACATAAATGAGGCAACACCAAGTACATGTTCTGCAAGGGGCTGTGGGTGTGAGTGGACGGGACCCCAGGCTGTCGAAGCCCCCAAGCAGGCCAGGCAAACTCGCCAAGCACCAAGAGGGGTGCATGGGGGCCAAGGACATAGCAGGCTCTGAGCCCCCCATGGCTGTGCACTCCTAGAGGGCCACTGACAGCACCACCCTTAATGACTGTGTCAAATGCATCCCAAGAAAAGGGGGTCCTAGAGGGTACCCCCATACCCACAGCAGGAGCTACGGCTGGGAGAGTGCGGTCCTGGTGTGGTTCTCCCAGCCTAGAGGATTTCTCCCACTCAGTACTCCAAGACTTTCCCAGTGCTCCCGAATGTGCCTGAGGTTCCCAAAGCTTTGTAAGTCAGGAAACCCCTCCTGCCCTGGAGCTTCGAGGAGCCTGAAAGCAGGTGCCCCATGGAGGAGCAGGCAGCAGCCCCACTTTCCTCTCTGAGCACCCCCTGGCACCAGGCCACCCTCCTACACCTCCTCCCTCCTCAGGAAGAGGCAGCCATGGAAACGAAGAGAAGTACTTGGGGCCCAGACGTGCAGCTCAGCGCCACAGGCAAACGCACAGTGCAGCCACGACAGCCACCGCAGGGCTGCAGGCAGGTGCATCCACTCTCTATGGAGCTCGTGGACAGCGCAGACGTCTACAAAGAACTCGTTCTGGCATCATCACAACCTTAAACCGTCACTCTGGTCAATGTTATACCAAAGCAGAAGCTCCTCTACCCATTGTGCAAAGCCCAGAGCCCGGGGAACTCCTTCATAAAAGGGGACTGTCACTGGGCAGCCCTGTCATGAGCTGGAGGACACCCTGGGGTTCAGCACCCCCAGCTCATGCAGCTCCCACTACAACTGCCACTGGTGTCCCCAGGACCCTCTCTGGATGACCACCTCACTAGCAACAACTCCAGGGGACATCAGGAATGTCACAGGGCTCCCCACACAGAGAAAGGCCCAGCTCCAGAGCACAGCAAGGTGTATTCTGGAGGCTCTGAGAACCAACCCTTCAATCACACAGGCAGGTGGGGCGAGGGTGGGAGAAGGGGCACCGGAAGAAACACACCTCTTGCTGACATCAGAGCCCACCCACCACCCAGGGAAATGCAGGGCTGGGCAGGACAGCCCCATGGGGCACTGCCACGAACAGGTATCTGAAATGAGAACACTTGATCACAGGTGCCCGTGAGGAGGTCCTGCAAGGAGCAGCAGGTCTCAGACACAGGCTGCCATGAAGCACATCAGAGGAGACCTGTTTCCCCAGGGCACCCATGAGCGACACGGGGAAGGCCTCCATCCTGGATGGGGAAGAAGGAAACAAGAACAGCCATGGAGGGGCACTTTCCACCACAGACGCCAGGGAGCACGGCCATCCAGGTAACACCATGCTCCACTGCAGGTCACCATGGCGGGGTGTTTGTTCCCACGGGTCAGAGGCTACCGCAGGAGGGTGGGCGGCCACAGCCCTGCAACCCAGGGCTACGGAGCCACCCCACCACAGAGACCACCCACAGCCACATGCAAGGATAGACACGGCCTTCAAGATAGCCCCGGGGGGCCTGGGTGTGGGGCACACTCTGTCGCCTGCCCTGGGTTCCCAGAGTGGGGAACCCACCGCAGCACTGGCGCTGGCCGGGGCAGGCTCAGGGCCCCCATTCACATCGGCGCTGCGCTCACGCTTGGCCTCCTCCAGGTCAGTCACCGTGCTCGGCCCCTTCTTCTTTTTGAGTTTGGCCAGGATGGAGGACTCGCGCTCTGGGAAGGGCGGCATCTCCTCCAGCACAGTTGCCTGGACAAAGAGATAGGCGTTCAAGGGGAGTGCCCACCAGTCCCGGCTCTGGTACGCAGCCCCCCAGGCACCATACCAGAATGTCGGTGCTGGCCACAGTGCTGAGCCGCAGGTACTCCACGGCCCGCTGCTGCAGCTCCACGTCCGCATTCTTGAGCTGGCTGTCGCTGCGCAGCACGTCCTGGATGGTCGTCTTCACCTCAGGGAACAGGTTCACGAACTTGATGTAGGTGGACAGCAGCAGGGCCCGCGTGGGGACGCTGCACAGGTGGAACTTAGAATGTAGCAGGTTGAACTGGATCAGAGGGCTGCAGGCAGAAAAGACAGCGCTCAGAGACCCAGCCCACGGGCTGGCATGCCCACCAAGACACAAGCCTCTGTAAGGCTGCACCCTGGTTCCGGGCCCACTGGGCCACATTGCCACAGGTTCCCAGAGCCCTGCCAGGGACTGGCCAGAGGAAAAAGGATGGCAGCGCGAGGGCAGCAGCTCCCTGGACATGATGCATATCATTCATCACCCCCATAGCCCAGGCATCTCACCTGGACCTCGGGTCTCCAGCTATCAGGTTTCCAAACTCTCCCAGGATGTAGCCGCCCACTTTGACCAGGTTCTCATGGCACGCAGGGGCCTGTAGGGCCTGTGAAACCAAAAACCTGGTGAGCCAGGGCCCAGCTGGCCACACCCTGAAGGGTTCGGCAACAGCCAGTCAAAAGCCAGGAGGGGGCCATACTTCGAGGCATGTTATGTCAGCGTGCATTTCCTCCAGAGACCCCAGAAACCTCTGGTGGTTGCAGCCCAGAACCGGGGCAGCGTCAAGTGGCCAGCATGGCCCTGTGGGAAGCCCTCGGCACCCTCTCCAGGCCAGTAAAAGGCACAAGGCATGGGCACAGGCAGTTTTCACAGAGGCCCTCGGAAGCCACAATGTCACACCTGGTACACACTTGGATGGCCGGGGAAGAGTGAAGCCTCACAGAGCAGGAAGGGAGATGAGGCTCTCCCAGCAGGACCCTGCGCCTCTGCTCCCAGGAGCCTGGCCATCGCCACTCGTGGGACACCCTCCCCTGCCCGCCTCACGGACCCAGCCTTACCTCAAACACCGTCTTGGCGGCATAGCCCTGCACGTCGTCACGGTTGATGACGATCTGAATGACACGGTACCACACCTCCTCACTGACATAGTCCCCTGCGATGCGGATCAGGTTCAGGATGGTGTCCACATACCAGGTGTAGTCCACTGCGTACTTCTCAGCCAGGATGGCCACCTTTAGCACCTGGGGGGTGGGCTGGTCAGAAGAGGCCAGCAGGCCAACCGCAATGCCCAGGACAACCCGCAACAAGCCCATCTGAGGCTTCAGAAGGACGTGGTGCTGGGGAGCATAGGTCTCAGAGGAGCCCATGACCCAAAAGCAGGGCCACTACCTCCCCACTGTCCACTGTTACAGGACCAAAGGGCCATAGAGAAGCCAGCGCCAGCCAGAGAAGCAGCAGAGGGCAGGCTCCTCCCTGAAGTTTTGGGGCTGCAAGTCCCCTCCCCAAGTCAGCATGGAGCCCAGGACTACAGCGAAGGCTCCACTGCCCCGCTCCTTCTTGGAGACAAAGGAAAACCAGCTCTACAGTAGGTGCCAGAGAAGGTTCACAGGCTGAGCACAAACAGGCCACAGAGAAGGGACCAGGGGTCCCAGTGTGCCTGCCTGGCACCAGCTACTGTGGCCTCCTTCCAACCACGAGCTGCCGCCACACTCAAGAACAAACACGACGGTGCTACTGGTGCTGGTCTAGGCTTGTAACACACAGAAACCCTTGCAACACACACATGACACATGCACAAGCCAGCCAGATGGACAGAGTCACAGGCACCAAGGAAAGAGCGTGATGGGCCGCGCCGGCGAGGTACTCACGATCTCCTCACGGATGGAGTAGTCAGCCGTCTCAAGGTAGCTCAGCATCTCGGCCACGATCTGCTGAGCATTGCTACGGTCGCACATGGCGTAGAGCAGATCCACGGCCCGCTGCCTCACGCTTACATCCCGCTCAGTCTGGGGACAAGGCAGAGTCAGAGCTGCGCATACATGAGGTCTCGCCCGCCAGGTGAGCACCCTCACCCTAACTCACTGGGACCAAACAGACTGGCTGGGACTCTCTGGGAACCTAGCGCCATTGCAATCCCTACTCCTCCCTGCCCACGCCCCTGGGGATGGGGTCAAGGGCCTCCATTGTGTGGTCACAGATGCCACCTTCCCGTCACCTGGGAGCTCGCTATGGTGAGCACGGGAATGAGATGGCAAAGGCAAGGGGTGGGGCCCGCCCAGAGCCAGACCAGAGAGGGTCCCTCAAGGGCTGCAGTGAGAGGGGTGACCACAGCCACCGGCAGGACCCGAGGTCCTGACCTCTGCTCAGCAGGCCCTGAACAACTACATCACACAAACAGCAGTGTACATCAGACCTGCCAGGCCTCCCTTAGCCTAGGCCACACCAGCGCAGGTTCACATCCTGTCACCTGTGTAACAAGCAGGACTGTCTGGCCAGTGTGCGCTAGGCCAAAAAATGCCTAGCACATGAGACCAACAGCAAGGACAGACAGCCCCATCAGGTTCTCACAATTCTAGGATTTTAATTCATGAACACTTGTGTTTGACAAGGTGAATTTTCCTTGAAAATAGTAACTTTTCTTGCAGATAAAAACAAGACAGCTAGACATGGTGGTGCACACCTGTACCCTGGGAAGCTAAGGCAGGAAGACCACAAGTTCTAGCCTAGCCTGGGCAACTTAGTGACTAGCAATGCCTTGTCTCAAAATTAAAAAGCAAAAAAAGTTGCTAGGGAGCAGCTCGGTATACCTGGGTTCGATCCCCAGTACCTCAAAAAAAAAAAAAAAACAAAAAAACACAGTACTTCATTCTTCTCCCTGAGGCAGAACGGCTTCCATCCACTAAACAACGAGCAAGGACTCTACGATCAGGCACCACACAGGGACGACAGCTGTGCAGGGGCGCCCAAAGGGAGCCGTGCAATCTCCAGGCACCAGAGTGCTGTGGCCATCTGTGTGACAGCAGGTGACAGGGGCCGAGCCAACACCTCAGGCCCCACACCCACCACAGGAGCACAGTTCAACCTCCCCGTGCCCCAAAGCCCCCGGCAGCAGGCAGCACCTTGAGGGCATTGATGACAGTGTCAATGTGCGTCTTGACGGCCTCATGGGAGAACTCGGAGCTGGCCAGCGTGCACATGCTCTCCAGCGCCAGGTAGCGCAGGTTGGTCTCACGGTGCTGCAGGAATTGGCCCAGCTGGTTGCAGGCACGCACCAGGAGGTTAGGCTCACTATGTGGAGAAGAGAGACACAGCAGGAGTTCCCTCAGTGCCCGGCACACTCAAGGACCTCCACTCCGGCCTGGAAGCCAGGGTCAAAGCAGTCAGATACCACACAGGTGCCCAGCACACAAAGCCCAGAAATGGGCCCTGAGCTTGGTCTCTCGTCTATGTCCCTGCAGCCAGCACAGGGTCTGTAGCACCTACCACTCGGAAGCTGGCTGCACAGACCCCTCCTGAGCCCCGATTCTGATTCTGCCACAGCCTAGAGGCCTGGGCTCGGTGTAACTTGGGGGAAACACTCCCAGGACACAGCCCAGTGCTTCAGGGGCCTTCTCATAATTTGTATCTGGGTGTCCCCCTAAAGCCTCATGGGACTATGGGGGGTGGGCAGGAAGAAGCTTGTCTTGCTCTCTCCTCACGTGCTGCTTTGCTACTTTCTTCCTGCCATGAACTGCTGTCCCTCTGCCCTGTGCCCCACTGCCTTGGAGCCAGCTGACTATGGACTGAAACCTCCACAGATTGTGAGCTGACAAACTTTTCCCCCTTTAACTTGTGGGTGTCAGGTACTTTGTCTCAGCAATGAGAAAAGTAACCAAGATAGGCCCTCCTGCCTCCTGTGGTGGGTTTCTAAGTACATACAGCTAATGAGGACAGAGAAGGGTGCTCTGGATATGAAACTGTTTCCACAGTTCCTGGCCCTGCTGAAGTGCAACTCTGAGGGCTTCTGTCACAGCAAAGGACATCTGTCAAGACACATTGTGACTGAAAACGGCTAGTCTCACTGCTGTGTGCCCTGCCGGCCATGCACAAGCCAGGCCCTGAGGACAGGCAGCAGGGCTGAGCGGAGGAGGTGGACAGTAAGCCCTGGGCTGTGAGAGCAGCCGTCCCTCTGCACCACGAGCGTGGGCTCAGTCAACACCACCACGGCCCCAAGAGGCTGTGGGTCAGCACGGTAAGCCACTAAGAACCCAGCAAGGCCTATGTCCAAAGATGAGAGGAGCTAGGCAGAACGATGCTAGCTACTGAGGGAGGTCTTGGGGACAGGTGGGAGAGAAGGGAAGAAGGGGGCTCACGTGGGAGGTGGGGTGCTGAGGAAGCTGCATGTCGGGTCTGATTAGGGACAGATGCTGGAGGCCACCGCAGCCCTGTCTGCAAGGGAAGTGCTGCAGACGGGCCCACCTGTCATGGTGGATGATCAGGCTGATGGCCTCGAAGAGGACGGCGTTCTTGGCATTGGAATGCTGCACCTTCTTGGACTTGGGTGGCTCCTGCGCCTTGTTCAGGATAGTTTCCAGACACTCGGTCAGGCGGCCTCGCACTGCAGGGTCTTCTGGACAAGACAGCACTGTTGGCCAGGCCCCCAGCCCCGGCAGGCAGCCACCCACCCTACCTGCAACACGTCCCGGGACATGGTCAACACGGCCCCTCACAGCTGCATCCACACAGGGCGGAGCACTGCCAAGACCCAGGGACACAGTGGCAGCACCCGGGCCCAGGCACAGCTACCAAGAGCAGGCATGAGACGTCTGCCCGTCCGTGCACCCAACAAGCAAAGCTCTCGCTGAGATGAGATTGTATTAGTCCAGAGGAAATAAAATCTAAGAGATACAGACAAACCATAGGATAAGGTTTGAGGGAAAAAAGCCAAAACATGCTTTCTCCACCTGGTATTACCAACATGAATAGAGACAAAATGCTGTGAACAGCAATGTAAGATTTTAACTCTAACTTGGTCAGAAGAGCAGAAGTAACTGAACAAACATGAACACAAATCAAACCCAATAAAACACTGGCAACCAGATGTAACTCATGCAACACAGTCACCAAAAGCCAACAACACCCCGGGCGTGGTGACGCATGCCAGTAATCCCAGCACTGGGGAGGTTGAGGTAGGAATATCACTGCAAGTTAGAGGCCAACTTGGAGCCGGGACATAGTGAGTTCAAGGCCAGCTTGGACTACACAGTGAAACCCTGTCTCAAATTTAAAAAACAACAACACATCCCAGTTGTTACTGAACAGCCATTTGCAGCCAGGGACCTTCAACTCAGGGCAGAAAGTGTTTACTTCAGAAAGGGACCTAACTTTAACAAAGAAGTTTCCTATATAAAAATATATTGAAATGCAAATGGAGAAAAGCAATCTCATTACAGCACAATTTAGATTATCCAGAAAAAAATTTTACGGCCTTTCTACAACCACGAAATTGGACTTCTAGATACTACATTAGGAGTCAAATATTAGGATAAACGCTGACCATTAACAGACTACAAAAATTCTAAGATACAAAGTCTCTAACTGTTTCAAGGTTTAGTTAGAGTCTGAAAAACTAGCAGCTGTGACACTACACAAAGCAGGAGAGACCTGAGACTTGACAGCACAGCCCTCCAGGAGCCACCAGGGAAGCACACAGGGCAGCACCAAGGGGCCTGGCGAGACCTCGGCCCAGGGCGGCAGCCCGTGAGCACCTGGGAGACACACAGCCCTTGGGGTGCCTGGGGTAGCGGAGCCCCACTTCCCGCTGCCTCTGTGCTGCGCAGCAGTAGGGACATCACCAAGCCCAGCCCAGCAGCTCTCGGGCACGCCGGCTGTTACCTGGGGGTGGGTAGCACTGCAGCAGCCTCAGAAGCTTGACTGACAGCCAGGGAGCCGGGACAAAGTAGTAAGTATAATCCTGCAGGTCTGTGGACGCGGATGTCACGATCTGTAAGACAGTGCAAGATGAGACACCTTCCCCAGCTGGAGCACCAGAGGGCAGTGAAGAAAAGACACTTGCCCTGAGGTCACGGCCCAGAGGGTGTGGTTTTCATGCAGGAGCACTACCAATGCTGCCTGTGCTCATGGACAGTCACACAAGAAGTCCCCACCACGGCCCTGGCTGTGAGTAAGGTCGCTGAGGCAGCTCCGCAATGAGGCCCAACAGCAGTTCTCCTGGCCACACTGGGCACCCAGCCGTGCACTGGGAATGACCAGCACACCGGCGAGGGACAGGGGACAGCTGTGGCCTGAGGTGGGGGGACACCCCAGTGCGCAGCCAGGCAGCACCCGCCCTCAGCCACACAGCCTCACGTGGCACATCCTCAGCCCACCTTCCACACAAGCACCTGTGGGCAGCACAAGCCTATCACAAAACCCACTGCAGCCCCCGCTCACAGGAGGCACTTAAGCCGTCAAATCCGGACAGAGCCCAGTCGTAGGCGCAAGGGTCAGCATTTAAGGAGAACAGTCTCAGTTTACAAAATGCAGTTACAGAGATAAATGTATGTTATGAATTTACTTAAAACTACTGAACTATACACTTAAAAAATTAAGATAGTAAATTTTGTTAAATATTCTACCACATAAACTCACAAAAACCACTTGCATAAACACACAGCAGTTAAAAGTAAAAACTTTAAGCTTGGGCTGGGGATTTAGCTCAGCGGCAAAGCGCCTGCCTGGCAAGCGCAAGGTCGTGAGTTCGGTTCCCAGTACCGGAGAAAAACCAAAAAAATAAATAAATAAATAAAAATAAAATTTAAAAAAAATAAAAACTTTAAGCTTTTTTAAAAGTTCTGGGAACAGAACTTAAATGTAAAACACAGAAATAAATGTAGAAACATAAACAGAACCTCAAAAAGCTATAAAATATTATGGAAGAAAATAAAAGACAAGCCACTGTGTCTACAACGGCAGCCCCAAAATCCCAACAAGACTGGGGGTGGGGAACCAAGGCTTTGATGGGCTCAGAAGCAGACACAGCACACAGGGTGTGAGGACAGCACACGCAGAGCAGGCTGGGCTCCATGCAGTGCCAGTGTGGCAGGAGCCACTCCAGGGAAGGTACCTGCACAGCCAGCAGTGCTAGCCACCCACAGCCCCACAGGCCTTGGGACACCGGCTCCACAGATGGCACATGGGACACGCTGGCCCTGGAGGGCAGCGTTGGCAGAATCTGGCCACAGCAGCTTCTGAACATGGTACAGGCAGCCACTCAAAGTGGCCTTTTTTGAACACCAACCAAGGTTAAGTGCTGGCAATCTGTAGTTCCCATCACAGCGTTCGAATTTAAGACAGAAATTTTAGAAAACAAAAAACCACTCAGGCCAGAGATGTGGCTCAGTGGACAGCACCTGTGTAGCATGCACAAGACCCTGGGTTCCATCGCCCAGAAGGCATGCAATGCAGGGCAGCCTGGTGGGTAAATGGGCACCAGGCCTCAGCCCTTCACCAAGAAGAGATCCCGACAGCCCACCCACAGGAGAGGTAGTGCCCGCTTGCTGACAATCAGGAGACCAGCGCCAGCAGCGCCAGGTCACGGCAGGGCAGAAGGAATGTGCCACACCACCGAGGGGCCAGGAACAACCGCATGCAAGCAGCCAGGCACTGCCACTCGGGTACAGACCACAGCCACTGGCGTCACACACACAAACCGGGGACACCTCAGGCTGCTCAGAGCAAGGGGGCCTCACACAGCCCCACTGGAAGGAGAGAAAAGCTCCACAGGACAGCGGCCCAGGCGAGTCTGCCCCAGTCCACGACGCAGTCCAGCTCTCTGCAGTGTTAGAACAGTGGGCGACAGCTACACAGGACAAACATGAGGACTACACACGCAATGCTGATGGGACATGCCACATACGAAAAGCAGAAGAACACATGCTGCATGTGTCCATCCACCATGCCCTAGACACACACAACGCAGGAGAAATGTGCAGGTGGCATGCTCAGGTGACCACACCTGAGCCCAGGGGCACCATGCCAGGAGATCCTCGGACAGATACCCACACCTGCCTCCGTGGACTCACTCTGCTCAGCCTGGAGACGGCGAGGGACACGGAGGTCTTAAACTCCTCAGGGTTCTTCTGGGCCAGCGTGGTGATTAGGCTGGTGGCAGCAGTGACCACGCCCTGAAAAAGACAGACAGCAGACGCTTGGGGCTCTGCCAGGCTGCCCTGTGGCCCTGTGGTATCCTCACATGGTCTCTCCTCTGGGCCCAGCTTCTCTCTGCAAACCTGAAACCCAGCAAGGCGTGTTGCTCTGAAGGGGATGCACGCAGGCCTCCCCGACGCTGGGGGACACAGCGCACCATCCACTAGACAGCCGTTTCCTAACCTTTGTGACTGGCCACGGGTCCAGGGAGCCCCCATTCAGCAGCCCAGCGGGGGCCCTAGCACAGCCTGGGGACAGCACACTGTGTCCAGGGGGCCAGCACCCATGCAGAGTGGCTCCACACTCAGGCGCACAGCCCTGTGCATGGCCCTGCCTATGTCCTCAGTTGCACAGGCGACATGGACTCACCAGGTGCTGGTCATTGAGCAAGTGTACCACACGCGATGTCCAGTCGCCCATCGGGACGAGGTCAGGGGATGCCCTGTACAGGCGCAGCAGGCACAGGGCCGCGCTCTGCTTCACACTGTCCATGGTGTCTCTGGAAGACAGTCATCGGCAGTCACCTCAGAGTGGAGCCCAGAGCTGTGCAAAGCATCCCAGGGTCTCCCAGAGACAGGATAAGGGGACACTGGCACCACCCAGCCCACATACAGTCCCCTCAGAGGGCCCAGCACACAGTTCTCAACACCACAGCACAGCTGCCAGCTCACTGCTCTCTGAGGACATCAACCTCCCTAGCACAGAGCACACTCTGCCCCTTGCTGTCTGAACCAGCAGACTCCACAGCCTCCATCCCAATGGCAACGGTCCCAGGGCTTCAACAGTGACCTCCTCTTTCGCTTCAAAATGCTGTCCAGGCCTCCTGCATCCCCCTTGTGCCTCGAGCTGCCCCACCACATGCCCTGTGGAGAGGAAGCAGGCCGGGGGCACTGGCCGGGAGGCACCAACACTGCTCTTGATGCCCGAGACCAGATAAGTACGTGGCAGGCTTCAGCAGAAAGTACAAGCCAGGCACAATGGCAGGCACCGGAGTCCCAGCAACCTGGGAGGCAGAGAGGAGCACTGCAAGGCCAAAGCCGGCCAGGGCAAATCAGCAACACACTTTGTCCAGATCAAAAATTTAAAAAGAAGCTAGGTACAATGGCACACGCCTAAAATCCCTGAACTCAGGGTGGCTAAGGCAGGAGGATCACCATGTTCAAGTCCAGCCTTGGCAACTTAGCAAGACTCTGCTTCAAAAGTAAAAAACAAAAGGTTGCGGGTGTAGCACAGTGCAAAAGTCCGGGGGTCAATCAAAAAATTTACAAAGGGTTAATTAAAGATGTAGGTCATGAGAAAGCACTTGCTTAGCATGTGTAAGGCCCTACGTTCAACCCCAGTACCACAACTCAGGGGTCACTCTGCACAGGAGTACAAGCTGTCCCCAGTGTCGCACCTGGCCTGGCCTGGCCTGGCCTGCAGTCTCATTCTGGCTGACTGTTCATCTTCCCTCCCTTTACCAAGCACGTTTCCCTCTGCACTGCCTTTGGTTCACACCATGAGAGGTCCTCGGAACCAGGCATGGGACAGGGAGCCATTCTGTCCTCCCTGCCAGGGGGCCAAGGGCCAAAGCACCAAGCCCATTGGCCTGCTGACCCCTGGGCGGGGCTGCTGGCTTCTGCGTAGACACACTGCGGGCACGGGATCCGACTCCCCCGGCCACTGCACAGCTGGGTAGCAGGGCCGTCGGGTGCACTGCAGAGCCCATGCGTCCTCGGACTTGGGGCAGGAGCGGCTGCCCCACTGGGAAGAGCCTAGGGCGCTTTCTCAGTTTCCTTTGGGCTTTGGTTTTTATTCCTAGTAAGGCAAAACCAACACAAGAAATTCCTGCTCCACCAGACTTCACAAGTCAGTCACACTTTTCAAGGGCGGCCCAGGGGCACCACACACCACCCTCATGGGACTGCTCAGCTGCAATGGCATCACCAGGCTCTGCCCCCAGTGGGCAGGCACTATCCACTGTCCTCTGCAGAAGGACGACTCCTTGGCCTTCATCTCGTCTGCACATGGTGCATGCATCATTTCGGGAATGACACCTGTGTGTTCCCTGAGCACTGGAGGGACCATTTCCCTCCTCTCCACCCCAATGCTCACGGGGACAAGTCCTGTGCCCAGCGCTGGAGCAGTGGGCAAGGACGTCAGAGGTGAGCTGGGCCTGGTGGGCAGAGCTCTACAGTGGCTGTTGGGGGCCTCGCAGTACCATCTCCCCTCCTTCCTCTCCAGCTTCACCTCTGCCAACACCCACTCTCCTGCCACCAAAGCGGCTTCACCTTCAGGGCATGGTGTTCTCTAGAACTCTGCTCACAGCACAGCAGGACAGCCTAGGACCACATGCCACCGCTCTGCCTCCTCCCCCCACCAGTCCTCTGTGGGCCGCAGACTCGTCTGAATCTGACATCTGTGCCAGGCTGGCTCCCTTGTGCTGCTCCTGGGACCCCTCCTCCCCTGTATGTCCCACAGCTCTCCATCAGGGACTCGGTGAACCCAGGGCAGCAGGTGACAAGAAATGCCCTGAGATTCCACCCAATGTGCTCTCAGGGATGGGGGGCCCGGTAGAGAACTTGAGGCTGGATCAGTGTCTGCTGCTCCCGAGCCTCCACTCCACAGTCAGGCACTGCCTAAGGGCGATGCCCTCTCCCATGCCCACTGCACTGACAGTCACCCCAGCTTTCTCCAGATCCTAAAGGTGCAGGCAGACGTGCCAGCCTGTGGTCGTGAGCAGCCAGTAACACCACAGAGCCCCCAGGACAGGCAGGGTGGCTCCTCCACACACCAGGGGTCATTTCACCCTCGCCCAGGATCAGCTCCTTGGGCCACTCAGCTGTGCTCCAAATGAGGAGCAGGGCAGAGGGCAGAGGTCCCTGGCCTTCTCTCCAAATGCCAGAGCACAGCCCTTCTTGCCTCTGGCGCCAGCGAGCTGCAGCCCTTCCTGGCTTGGCTTGGCTGTGGCTGCCAGGACCAGATTTTTGTCCACAGTCCACGTTCTGGTCTTGGGGGTCTCTCACCAGACTCCTCCAAAAAGGGCATCTCCTGCCCCAGCCTCAGGCTGTACCCGTGGGCGGTGGGGAACTGCACCCAGACACGTACCCTGCAACAAGGATCTTGGGGATCTCCCCGGCGAAGGCCTCTGCCATCTCCCGGCTGCCCACGTTGGCGATGCAGTGCAGGGCAAGGCCCATGAAGGTGGGGTTTCGGCTGGCAAGGTCGTTCTTGATGGCATTGTTGATCAGGCGGATCAGCTCGCTATTGGAGTTCACCAACACCGAGATGAAGAGGTAGCCCTGGGGGGGGCAGGACACAGGGGGTTTGACCAGCAGGCGTGGGCCTGAGAGCCACAGCACATAAAGCCCTGAGGAACTGCAGCATCCTGTGCACTGCTGAGAGTCAGGGCGCCCCCTAGAGGGGCTGGACCAGCACTGCGGAGCAGGCTCTCTGCTCTGCACCAAGGAGACACCCCAGCCCCAGCAGACTCTACGGCTTACAGAACAATGACTACGAAAACTACACACATCCAGTGTGACTTTCCCAAACATTTCCAGCCCGCAGCCGCTGACTCCCAGGATGCACACACAGAGGGCCGACTCTGCGTACCAAAACCCCTGCTGTTAGAGTATTTCTTAATTTCTTAAGTTTCTTCCTCTGGGTACTGGCGACCAAACCCAGGAGTGCTCTATAAGTAAGCCACATCCTCAGCTCTTTACTTTTACTTTGAGCAAGAGTCTCTATTAAGTCCCTATACTGCCCAGTCAAGACTTGAACTTGCACTCTTCTGGCCTCACCCTAAGTACTAGATTTCAGGCGTGCATCACCACACCTACCTTAGAAATTCATTTACTTTTTGACCAACAGAGAAAACTATTGCTTTATAACACTGGGGAAACAGCAATAATTCTATTAGAAGAGAAGGCAGAGCTGGAACCACCAAACCTGGGCAGCTTGGGAACCAGGGAGGGGAGCAGGGGCCATGCCCCTCTCACCCTCCTTCCCTTAGGGCCGTGCCCACCTCACAGCACTGCAAGGGGCCCGGGCGGTCTCTGCGGGGAGGGAAGCTGAGCCGGGGTGGTGCGCAGAGCTCAAGCACCACACACAGCCCACATGGCAGGGGCCTCCCACATGGGCACAGGGCGTGGAGAGCAGCAGCAAAAGCTGGGCCACCCCATCAGAAACCCCTTTGCCCTGCACATCACTGCCACACCTGCCAGCCCTGGCAGGCACCGGGCACCGTGCCGTCCACAGTGGTACTCACAATCTGCTTCTCCGTGTATCGGTTGGAGCTCAGCAGGTTCACAGCCTCCATGTGCCCAAAGTCAATGTCATGACCCAGAAGGAAGATGAAGAGCAGCTTGCACACGTACTTCTTTTTACTGTAGCCATCAAGAGCCTTGTCACCTGCAGAAAGGGGGGACAGCGTCTATCCTAGGCACGTGAGGCATGTGGCAGAGGACTGCAGAGAGCACAGGGAGTCATGGGTGGACTCCATGACACTGCTGTCCCCTCCAGGGCTTGGCCTCCCCTCTGACAAAGGGAACAGCACGGGGGGGGGGGGGGGACAACCCTGTGATGGCCCTGTGGCCTGGGACCTGCAACCCCCCAGGAAGCACAGCGCACACTTTAAGAGAGGTTTATGGACCCTGCCAGGAAACATCCTGAATCACCCTCATCCCAGCAGTGCTGCACAAACCACCTGGTCTCAAAAACAGTGCGCACACGCGGGCACAGCCCAGAATGACTTCCGTTTGTGTTGCAATCACAACAGATTGCGCCTCTCTGAGGTCATGGCACAGAGTGAAGAGAACAATCCACAGGTATGAAACTTCCCCGTGCCACAGGGCCTCTCGCACGGCTGCATCTCCCCACCCCCAGCAGCAGGAGCGTCCTCAGACGGAAGGCTCCTTCTCACCAGGCCTACAGGAAATGGGGTAGGAAGGGTCGAGACTCCTAACCCACAGCCTTGCAGGGCTCCAGAATGAAGACCCACCAAGGCGAGATGACGCCAGCAGCTAGAAACCAGCTGGAGGGGCTTCTGGAAGCGCTTCCTCCTCTCCAGCCTCAAACTAAGGTACCATTTCAAAGCCCAGATGACAGGAAAGAGACAGGGCCTGGCTCCTGCTCTCACCCTGCAAAGCCTGCCCTCCCCAACCTCAGAGGACACCTCAAAAGAGAGCACTGCGGAGCAAATCCCTCCAAAGGACACCACTGGGACACAGCATCTGTACCACTCCTGACCTGTGGCCATCAGCACCGACCCGCCCCTGGCCCCGCGCACCCCGCCCAGCACACCCAGCCCTGCACACCCAGCCCTGCACAGGGCCCTGCTGCCTTCTCAGTGGAGGGGCATAGCTGAGGCACAGGCCTAGAGGGGCGTCTTGGTGTGAGGCCAGGGTGGCACTGTGGTTCTCATGACCCCCACATCCAAAGGGCTCCTCCCAACCAGCACGGAGACTTCCTCTGCAGCCGTCCAACCTGCCCACACCTGCGCTCACCCAAAGACCTGAACAGGCCACACCAGCAACATCCCTGTTCCCTGGGGAGCCAAGCTCTCTCGGCCCAAGCCAACGCCTGCCCTGAAGAGGAAAGCTGCCAAGCAAGGGTCCTCCTGTAGCCCTCAGGAGCTGCAGGCTCCCTGAATCAGTGCTCGGACTGTCACTGACCTAAGTAGCCAGTTGAGTACTGAACTGGACTGTCTTCTTATTCAGGAAATTCTGAAAAGTCAAGGTGAACTTAAATTTCCTCAGCTGTAAACTGGGAGGATGCAACAACTGGATGCAGATCAAAGGACACACAGGTCTGTGCAGCACTAGGACTCAAAAGGCCTGACCCAGGCAGCTCTGAGCCTCTAAGCCTCTGACCCCAGTGTCCGAGGAGTGCAGAACCCCAGGGACAGGTGAGGCTCCAACACAGGTGCCCAACAGATGTGGACAGCGCCTCCCGGGAATGATGTTTGTGACCACACATCAAGCAGCACGAGACAGCGCCGTGATCAGGCATGCTGCACCCAGACAAGCCCCACCCCAAGGCCACCGTGGGGTAGCATCCAGGGGTCCTTCTGGCGGCCAGGGCAGGGCAGGGGAATCACTGCTGCACCTCACAGCCCAGCAGGGCAAATCCAGCGCCTGTGCCATACACAGTGAAGGATAAGCAGCAATGTTAGCTGGAATGCAGGGCTGCACACACAAAGGAAAAATGAAAACCAAGCTCCTCCAATTTAGGAATTTAGCCCCTCAAGTTAGTGTACACCTGTAATCCCAGTACTTAGGAGGCTGAGGCAGGAGGACTACTGTAACTTTGAGGCCAGCCTGGGTTACACAGTGAGTTCAAGGCCAGCTTGAACTGCATAGTGAGACCTGTTTCCAAAAACAAACGAACAAAAAAGCCAGCTTGTTTTGCAGTGTTCTGTTGTATTAATGTCCATATGGCCTATCCAGGGCAGCCGGCCTAGGAAGACTACAGTCTGACCAGCACCATGGGACAGCGTAGGGGCCCCCCACCACATAGCCGGTGGCCCTGCTGTGAGCCCCCTCCTGCACACTGCCCCAAAGCCCTGCTGGCCTGCGGGAGGGGCTCAGACTGGACAGTGCCTCAGGTGTGGCAGCGACATCTCCTAAAGGCCCCAAGCACATGTAATCAATATCCATCTAGGCTGCACACACAGGCCCCCTGCAGGCTTGCACAGGCTACCCTAACCAGCCTGGCTTCGTGCATTTCTCTTGTGCACACACAGAGCTCTTAAAAGGTTCTGTCTTAGCTGGGCACGATGTTGCATGCCCATTATCCCAGCACTCAGGAGGCTGTGAGTTCACGGCCAGCCTGAATTACATAGCAAGACCTTGTCTCCAAAAACAAAAAATTGGGCCGGGGATATAGCTCAGCAGCATAAGCGGCTTACCTGGCAAGGCTGAGGTCATGAGTTCGATTCCCAGTACCAAAAAAGTAAATAAATAAAAATTCAAAATTTTTTTTAAATCTCACTCAATTCAGTTCTACCCCAGTCTTGACCCAGAATCTGAGAGCACCAATTAACCAACCTGCCACTGAGTCTGGAGCTGGTCTGTGGCCCCAAGTGCATGAGATGCCTCCCGGGGCCTCCAGGACAGGACATAGGCAGCAAAGCAAAGTAAGCCAGGCAGTGCCGCGTGGAAGTGAGAACGGAAAGGCCCCATGGGAGGAAGGCAGTGCTGTCCTTGTGGATGGGCTTCACAGAGCCTGACGACGACAACCAGCCCAAGTAGGAAGAGCGTGCACTCACGGACACCTCTCCACCCAACACCAGGCGGGCAGCCACTGGGGTCACACAGTGACCCGAGGGACTTGCACCTGGAGACCCAGAAGAGCGAGGGCGGCCGGCCTGGTGCTGCAGCACAGCAGGGGGCATCACAGCAGCTCTTCAACAATGAAGCACAGGACTGTCCAGCTCAGGCAGTAGGGCTCGGCAGCAGACGCCTGCCTAGCACAGGGAGGGCCCTGGGTTCAAGCCCCAGCACTGCAAAATGAAATGAAAACAGCACTGCTGTGTGGCCCAGTAACCCTATCCCAGGTACACACACAAAAGCAGCAGACACATGCACAGCTGCATCAGTCATCTGTCATCCCAGCCAGTGCACAAGTGACTGAACATCCTCTGCAGATAAACAGGCGCGCTTGTAGAGTATTACACAGCCTTCAAAAGGAAGGAAAACTGCCACAGGTGAAGCCCAGAGGAACCTGGAGGTGCCGCACTAAGCGAGAGAGATGAGAAAGCCACATGGTGCAGTCCACTCTGTGAGGTCCCAGAGCACTGGAGCCAGAGCAGGATGGGGCGCCAGGAACAGGGGCAGCGCCTAACAGAGACGAAGCTCAAGTCTGCAGCATGGAGAAGGCTGGAGGAGTGGACAATGGCAGAAGCTGCACAACTGTAAAAATGCACTCAGCAGAGGAGAGGCCATCCTCAAGGGGAGGAGAGGGGGAGGGCCGGAGGGAGGATGGAGAAGAATGCGGTTGTGTACGCAGACCCACAAGGCAACAATGAATCTAGTTCTCATCCAATTCGGTTTGCAGCCAGAATTGTGGAAAGAATTAAGTTCGTGAGCCAAAGTGCCACTGCACAGGTGTGTCCCACCATGCCTAGCTCAAAAGAAGCTTTTTTGTACAGTCCTAGGGACTGAACCAGGGCCTGCACACTGAGCAGGAGCAGCTCCCCAGCTGTGACAAGCAGAACCGCTTGTCTCTGGGGGAACAAGATCCCTACAACTGCCTAGGCCTGCAGGTTCACCAGTGCAGCTCTGTGTGGCAGCCACTGTCCCCACTGGATGGTGCTGGTCTGTGTGACTCATCATGTCCACCTACACTGCCGGCTGGCGTCAACCCGCCACCTGAGCCACTTACCCGAGCCACCAAGCACTGGGACACAGCTGGTCCAGACCAGACTGCTGTGTGGGGACAGCACACAGGACGTGAGACACAGGTAGAACTCTGCACAACAGCTCGGTGATTTTCCTAGCATGACAGCTGTGACTATATCGTAGTTACACTGGGCTACGTGAAATACGGTTAAGTTCAAGACTCTGTTTACGCTTTTCAACAGGACCACTAGAATACAGGCCTGGGGTGATCTGCACCGTGAGGACCTCAGCAGCGTGGAGCTGAGTCACGTGGGCTCTTGGCCAGAGGGACGCCCAGGCCGCACCACTCAGGGATGGGACAGATCTGCCCCTGTCCAGGGCACGTTAGTGCTCAAATGGGCCACAGGCGTGGGGATGGTGCCTCTTCCCAGGTAGACAGGCAGAACAAGGGCCAGAAAGAGCTCCTGAGTCCTGAAATACAGAGAAGTTTGGGAACTGAAGAGCTCAACAAAACCTTTCATCTTTTGGCGAAGAGGGGTTGACAGAAAACCTTCCTCTATAGCCCAGGCTGGACTCCAACTTATGACCTTCCTGCCTCAGCCTCCCAGTGCCAGGATTACAGGTGTGGCCACCACGCCTGGTTACAAAGTCCTTAATCTTAAAGTTACACATCAACATGTTAGATTATTCTAAAACCAATGAAGTCTCACATTCCAATGAACCTTCCCCCGTGGACAGTGTGGACTGAACACATTAGGCACTCATCCCCCAGGCAATCTCGTGAGTTCTCCCAGAAGCACGTGCAGGACAGCAGGCACAGCCCCATGCAGTGCGACCTGGGCTGACAGGCTCATCCACACCTGCCTCCTCACAGTGGGCACATGTGGCTCCATCCCTAACCTACTTCCTTCCCAAGCACCACTGTCTCCCTGGCACCACCCTCACGGAGGAGTCTGCAGTGGAACCCCCGAGGGTGTGCCTCAGTGTCAGACAGGAACAGCACAGGTGCCGGGGGCAGGTACCCACCCACACAAGGGATGCAATCTGCAGCAGGTGGGATGACCAAGGGATGGTCCTGCTCCTCACAGAGCCATGGAAATCTGAGGTCCACTGTACATAAACAGACCCTCCCTAGCCCATTACAGGGGTCTCACAGGCCTCTTGCAGGCCCCTCAGCCTGGCTAACCTGTTAAAACCCAATACTGTCCCTGGCACATGGCAGGGCACACCTGTGGTGCCAGCTCTGTGTCTGGGCACAAGGCACAGGCTTGCCCCAACAGCCAGGGCTCTGCAGTATCTAGGCCCAGTCCAGCTGTTCCAGGAACCCAGGTGATACCCAGTGCTCAAGTACACTGAGGCCTGAGCCAAGGCTCAACCCAGTAAGACACACGGAAAGCTGGGGCTGAAAGACTGGCTGGGTCTCACACACGTCCAAGACACCAGAGCCTGCTGTGCATGCAGGTCTTCCCAGCAAGGGTGCTGGGAGAAGCACCTCACTGACAGCGCCCACAGAGACTCCAGTGTGACTGCAGGAGGTGTAGCCGGTGTCCAGGGTTCATTCCCACCTGCAGTCAGGCCCAGGCTGACAGCGCCCGGCACCAGGCTGGCACCATTCCAACCCAGGAGAAGACTGACGCCTGGACTGTGGCCCTGAGGAGGGACGCACCATCCACAGCCCCTGTGGGCCTGGGGAGCCCAGGAGCAGCACAAAAACAGGGCTCAGCTCCACAGACCAGTAGGAAGTGGACCACCTGAGAACTCACCTTTGGTTTACAAAAAAAAAACAAGATAATGTTAAAAATTAGGTCCTCACTATAAAATATGTACAACAGAATACATCATCCAAAAAGCTACTAAACACTTACCTTTGAATTTTGACCTAATATTTGCCAGTTCCTTGTTTATCCTCTTTATTTCTGCTTCTTTACTTTTACCTAAAAAAAAAAAGAAAATGTAAGTGTATGTTTCTAAAGAAACACCCACCTGCCCAGGAAACCCTGGGAGGCAGAGTCGCAGCAGGCAGGAACCAGTGAGACCCGTCAGGTGGGAGAGGCCGTGGCAGGAAGAACAGAGCAGCTGACCCGGGCCGACTCGCCCAGCACCTCCCGGGGGCACAGCTCACGCAGGACACGTGCAGCACCACTAGCAATGCCACCCTGCACCACTGCGTGTAGGACAGGAACCCGCGGTGCTGCGGAGCCTGTCCCCATCTGCCGCTGCTGTCCTTCCTCACTGCATTCCCTTGTCCACCACCCAGAGAAGCTCAGAGGGGACACGGCTCCGTGACAGCCCCCACCAGACAGCGCTGCTGACCCGGCGGCACTGCCACACCGCTGCGGCACGCACGTCTCCCCATGAGGGCAGACAGCGCCACTGCTGCTTCTGGTGCTGCTTTTGGGCTTTGTTTTGTTCTCTTTTTTTCTCTCAAGACAGCATCTCACTGTTTCCCAGGCTGGCCTTGTACTTCTTATCCTCCTGCCTCAGTCTCCTAAGCAGCTGCAATAAGGCCTGGGTCACTGTGTCCAATAACCACGTGTCTTTTAACCTCTCCCCGACTGGGTGAGAACCAGTACTAAGCCTACATGGGTGTTTACAACCACATGTGATGCCACATGGCATGAAGTGAACCACATGCAGAAACGTATCAGTGTGGGTCTCAATCACTTATAGAAAGCACTGATAAACCAGCCCTGATGGGGCACCTGTCATCTCAGCACTCAGCAAGGCTGAAGCAGGAAGATCACAAGTTCCAGCCCAGCCCAGGCAACTTAGCAATGCCCTGTCATAAAAATTAAAAAAGCGCTGGGGCTCCAGCTCAGTTCAAAGGCCCTGGTTTCAATCCTCAGTAACACACACACTCACACACACACACACAGCACTGACAGAGCTGATGATTAAAGCAAGTCCCTGCTTAAAGATTACATTTCCAAGCAACCCCAGAGCACCAGAACACACATCAGACCCCAAAGCCAACGCTGCTTCTGCCCTGCAGCTCATCCTCTCAGCAGGCCAGTGCTGCCACCCCTCAAGGGCATGCCCACTGTCCGCTGCCGCCAGGGCTCAAGCCTGCTTTGCCTGCACCACAGTTGGAGACGTCGGAGCCAACTGTACCTCCTCATGCTCTGGGTGCACAAGGCTCAGGCAAAGGGGGCTACACCATCAGCCCAGACCTCCCATGTGGCCTGGAGCCCAGCACTGACCCTGGGTGGACTTAGGAGCCAAGAGCCCGGGCCTCATCTCCCACCACTGAACAGCTGCAGGCTCTGCCAGGACAGGATGCAGGGCAGCCTCCACAGGCCTGGCATTTTAGGTTTTGGAGGGTTTTGGGGGATTTGTTTTCATTTTGAGATAGTCTTTCACTAAATTGCTAAACTGCCCAGACTGGGCTCAAACTTTTGATACTCTTGCCTCAGCTTCCCAGAGTACTGAGATTATAAACAGGCACCACCATACCCAGCTAGGCCTGGCATTTGTGATGGGTGAACCGCCCCAGCATAGAGGATAAAGGCAAACTTCTGTAAGTTTTCTTAAAATTTTTCATCTTAGCTAGGCACAGTGGCACACATCTGTAGTCCCAGCCCTCTGGGAAACTGAGGTGGAAGTAATACAAATTCAAGCCCACCCTGGGCAACTTACTGAGATCCAATCTTAACATAAGAAATAGAGCTGGGTGCAGTTCAGTGCAAAGGCCTGGGGTTCAAACTCCAGTACTGGGGGAAAAAAATCTTTGCTGAAAAAGCCAGGCCCACAGTCTCGGGGCTGAGTGCGTCACTCGAGAGGGTGTAAGTGCACATGTGTGACTATGTGTGCATGTCCACATGTGTGCTGTGTCCCATACAGGGGCACACAGATGTGCACCAACAGCTCTTCTGAAGGGACCTCTTGGATGTGGGCGCAGACATCTCCCAGCAAGCACCAGGACAGGCCACTCCGCCAGAGGACCAGTATCAAAGGCATGAGGCCCAGCGTGGCCGCGGGGGTACACAGAGGAAACGCCAGCAGCTGAGCTAGGTCGGCTCTACTGAAAGCCTGCATGACCAGGACCAGTGAATCACAGCAGGACCAACAGCATGCAGTTCAGTCACAGATCAATCTTGCGTGCAACACAGCAAAGGCTTCAGCTTCCCAGCAGCTGGTCACACCCATCGCACAACACACACTTTCAAATCAGGGTGGCCGGGATGGGCTTGGTGGTACACACCTGTAAATCCCAGCACTCGGGAGGCTGAGGCAGGAGGACCATTGCGAGTTCAAGGCCGGACTGAGCTACACAGCGACACTTTCTTTTAAAAAAAACCAGGGTGGCCCGGCTTCCTGGAGGGCAACAAGGTGAGGGACAGGAGTGGCTTTGAGGCACTGCTGGCACAGGGTCGAGAACAGCCACATGGCCCTGCAGTCCCTCGCACAGACATACCCAGGCCAGAGGCCCTGTGACCCACAGAGAGGTGGGACAAGCACAGTATCGCCAGACCTGATGACAGTACAGGAGCAGACCTGGTGTTCCCGTGAGGCGCATGAGCACGAGAGCATGAGTGGCCCCCACTCTGCAGGGACATCTGGACTGGTGTCCCCAGTAGGACAGGACTCAGGCAGAGCAAGAAGGGACCAAGCAAAGCTGACAGACAGAAGCACAGCCACTCCCAAAGAGCCACCAGAGAGGTCACTGCAGAGAGGGCCACCACCGTGTGGTAAAATCAAGCCCTGAGGGATGGGGCGGGGCTCCGGCAGAGCACTGGCACACATGGCCTTGGTTTCACCCCCAGCACTGTGAAAAAATAAACAACAGGAGACCACACAACTTCACAAAAGGGCTCAGCAACGTGAGCAGAAAGAGCAGAGCTGAGCCCCCAGGAGGTGGACAATGGGGCGCCTCCGAAGGATGCCCGCAGAAAGGACTGAGCTGAGACAGCTTCAAAATAAACTTAAAAACACCTAGAAGACCACTTAAAGAAAAATAAACTTCGCACACACTAAAAATCCACTAGATGCCTTGTGTATGCAAGGCTGGAGATTTGGTTCCCCACACTGAAAGAAGAAAGAAGAGAGAAGAGAACTAACTACTCAACATATTAGCAGAAACTGGGAAATTAAAAAATAACAGAAAAAAAATCACGTTAGAAATTAAGAGTACTAAGCCGGGGATGGTGGCACACACCTGTAATCCCAGCACTTGGGAGGCTGAGGCAGGAAGATCGTTGTGAGTTGAGACCAGTCTGGGCTACAAAATGAGCTCAAAGCGAGCCTGAACTGCAAATCGAGACACTGTCTCAAAAAGATGAAAGAAAGAAAGAAAGAAAGAAAGAAAGAAAGAAAGAAAGAAAGAAA
>NW_004955476.1:11216993-11229409 GCF_000276665.1 Chinchilla lanigera
AAAAAAAAGCCAAAAATGAAAGCAAGTAAGAAAGAGAAAAGAAAAAAGAAAAAAAAAAAGAAAAGAGGTCAGAAAAGTCTTCTGGATGCCCAGGGAGAAGGGCAGACAGGACACGCCGGAGAATCAGAGAGCTGGGACTCCAGCGCTGCAGCCTGCCCTTTGCCCACGACACCTGCCCACAGCTGCGGCAACAGCAACAGTGAAGGGGCCAGCATCTTTGTGGGTGCTCAGGGCACCCCAAACACACCAAAGACCCAAGGCCCGAGGAAGGGCCATGTCCCCACAGGCCCCCTCCTCAAGCAGCAACTGCAGACAAGCTTCATCTGCACACGCAAAGGGACCACATGTGGCCCCCAGGACCAGGACATCCTTGGCACCATGCAGCTCTTGGCTACTCCCAGCGGGGAGATGGACACTCAAAAGCCCCAGCACAGAGCCTGTGAGCAGCCGCCAAGCACCCGGGGACACGATGCACCCAGGGGTGCCGGGTGGCCTCCCGACACAGGAGCAACACTGAACAAGCAAGCAGCCTAGGCCGCAAGGAAACCCTTCCCAGGGGAAAGCAGGGGCAGGCTCCATGGGAACAGCCTCGGGGATGCCTGTATCTGCCTGGTGCATTTATTATGCACCTGGTCCTCAGGCCAGGGAACATGCTAGCATCCCCTCCCTCCACTGGAGTCCTTTAATCCACTTGACATGGGCTCCCGCAGGGCCAGACAGGTCCAAGGTCCCCAGCTCTCTCAGGGTCACCTGGAATGGATGATCCAGCCCAGCCTACACTGGCCTTGGGCACCCCTAGCTGTCTGTGCCCTCTCAGCCTTGCCCTGTACCCAGCCAGCCTGCCCAGAAATTGGCAGTCCTCCTGCCTCAGCCCACCAAGTAGCTCGGGTTATGATCAGGTGCTGCTACGCCCACTTCCACTTCTTCCTGAGTCCATTTCACAGTCCTCCTTCTAGGAACCTGTCTACTTCTGCCAACACATCTGGTGTTCTGGCGCTGGACTGTTCATGGCACAGTGCTGCCTCACTTCTCAAACAGCTCAAACTTCCAACTTTGAGCCAAGCTCAAACTTCCCACCACTCGAACAGCAAAGTCTCAGAACACCTGCCTGGTGTTCGTAACTTTGCTCAACAGCTGAGCTGACCTGAAAAACCTGTATGGCCCAGGAGTGAGCCATGCAGTGCATCTCACCATCAACATGAGGGGCAAAGCTTCTAAGCACCACTTGTGCCCAAACGTTAGTGAGAAAAGGTGAAAAAGACCAAGAGACATGCCCCAGGAAGTGCATGCCCCAGTCGCTCCGGAAGGCGCTTGCCCCCGGAAATGACATTTCTCTGCCTCACCCAATTCCACTCCAGCTTCCGGTGCCAGGAAGCCTGCAAGTAAAGGAAAGCACCTGGACAGACTTTTAAAATTTTATTCATTGTATTTTGATAGTGTACTACGTTTACTATGCTTAGATGCTTTAGGGGAATTCCCACATCTAGGGCTAACTTGTTTTTAAGTCCTGGAAAAATGAATTTGTAAGTGTAGTTTCAGGGCCTCAGAACCAAGTA
Organism: Chinchilla lanigera; assembly: GCF_000276665.1. Classification (NCBI taxonomy): domain Eukaryota; kingdom Metazoa; phylum Chordata; class Mammalia; order Rodentia; family Chinchillidae; genus Chinchilla; species Chinchilla lanigera. The sequence goes on from NW_004955476.1 coordinate 11,218,550, forward strand.
CTTGGCTTTCTATTGTTTCTCATGGGAAAACTGCTCACTTCTCGCACTCTGCAGTGTCCACACACGCATCTGGGGAGCACGAGCGCAGCTGCCGGTGCCGGCTCCCGAGCCTCCTCGCTCCCAAGGCAGCAGCCTGTGTCTTCGCTCTCCTCCCCATCAGTCTGGCTAACAATCTGCCAATTCTGTACATTGTTTCCAAGAGCCACCTTCTGCTCCTGCCTTTGTCGTCTCCCTCGGGTTAGCCTGGGCTGAGGAGGAGGCCGGCGGTGACAGGGCTGCTCCTGCTGCCTCACAGGCTTCGCAGCTGTGCCGCCCCCCTGCCTGCAGCGCTGCAGCCACACTTGGCGATGTGGGGTTAGGGTTAGGGTTAGGGTTAGGGTTAGGGTTAGGGTTAGGGTTAGGCTAACCCTAACCCTTCACTCGTCCCCCGTGTTTTTATCCTCATCTGTGTTCTTCCTCTGAACTTCTCGTGATTTACAGGGTGGTGCTCATGAACCTCCGGTGTCACCCGCCCAACTCCGCATCCCACCCCTGCAGGTGGAGAACAGACTCGGCTTCGGCCCTACATGACTGACCTGGCCAACCCAGGCCCCTTGAGGTTGCTGTCCTCACCTTCCCATCCTCACCTTCTCCTCTGAACCAGGCAGAGCAATCAACGGTGTTCCTAACTGGCATTCCTGTCTCCATGCCTACCATAAAAGCCAATCTCTGGCTGGGCGTAGTGGCACATGCCAATGATCTCAGCACTCGGGAGGCTGAGGCAGGAAGATCACTGCAAGTTTGAGGCCAGCCTGAGCTATATAGTGACTTCAAGGCCAGTTTACACTACATAGTGAGAACCCATTTCAAAAAAAGCCCTCAACCTCTGGCTGGCCATAGAGTGCTGACATCCCAGCACTCTAGGGAGGCTGAGGCAGGAGGACCACCACGAGCTATATAGTGAGATCTTGTATCAAAAATAAAATAATATGAAATGAGGAGAAATAAAATAAAAAAATAAAACCCAGCCTCTGAATCCAAAATGACTATTCTATTAACAAAAAGGAAATCAATCACACCAGCCAGGAGGCAGGGATAGGGGAACGACAAGCACAGGCCAGTGAGGCTACACTCCAAGCTGAAGGCCAGCCTGAGCCACACGGCCAGCCAAGACCCTGTGTCAAGAAAAGCGGGGAGATTGTGGGAGTCGCTGACTGCCCCCCACCCTGACCCGGCTGCCTCCTCACTCCTCCCACTGGGCACCACAGCGGAAGCCACCCGAACCCAGAGTGTGCCCTGGGGCCAGCATGTCTCCTGGAGGATCCTCCACGTCAGCCTTGCACAGTACTCAGCCTGGCACTGCCCCCAGCTTTGGCGTGGCCCCATCTTCACGCTGCTCTTCACAGCAAGGCCCACCCGTCACCTCCTCTAACCTGAAAACCTCACCTGCCCAGCCAGTCACCTGCCTCATTCATCCTTCTCCCTTCTCTGTTGTAACTGCCTCCCAACGAGCCCTGTAACCTTGTCTTCTCTGGCTCCATCCACCAAGGCACAAACTCCAGATGAGCACGAAGTTTCGTCTGTGTTCTTCAGTGCTGTTATGGCTGTGTCTAGATGTCCCCCCAAGGCCTCCTGCAGTCAAAGGTAGGGCTTTTCAGAGGTGGCTGATCTGGAGTGAGTGCACTGGGATCAAGGATATGTGATTACTACATCAGTCCACTGACTGGTCTGGCATGGTTCTGGGTAGAACTAAGGCTGCCCCACTCTGGATGTGAGTGCTCCTGGCCTAAGGGCAGGCAGACTGGATAGCATATGAGGGACAGAAAGAGGGTAGATGTTTATCGCTTGCCGCTTACTCCCTTCGGCCTGCCATGGGCTGTCTTCTGTGATGCCCCTCTGCCACTACCCTGCCTTGGAGCTGGCAACTATGAACTGAAACCTCTATAAACTGTGAGCCAAAACAAACCTTTGCTCTTTTACTTTGGGTGGTGGGTATTTTATCTCAGCAACAAGAAAAAGCAACTAGGACAGCTGCCAGCATCCCAGAACCCAGGGCAGCACCTGGCACTGCAGCAGGCCCTCAATAAATCCTCGTAGACAAACACGTAATTTAGATGCAATAGACAGCCCCTTTTAATGTAAATATGGGGCTGGGCGTGGTGGTGCACACCTGTAATCCCAGCATGTGGAAGGCTGAGGCAGGAGAATCGGTGTGAGCTCAAGGTCAGACTGGGCTACAAAGTGAGCTCAAGGCCAGCCTGAACTGCATAGCAAGACTCTGTCTCAAAAAGACATACATACATACATACATACATACAGTAAATATGGGGGCTGGGGAGTTCAGTGGCGTAAGTGCCTGCCTGGCAAGTGCAAGGTCCTGAGTTTGATTTTGGGTACAAAAAAAAATTGCAATTTGATAGGGAAATAGCTCAGCGGCATGGCAGCTGCCTGGTAAATGTGAGGTCCTGGGAGCTGCAAGGAAATCCCGCTCAATGCCCACCTACATGATGTGAAAGAAGCCGGCGCCTCAGGACACCTTAGCAGCTCTTCCACCCACACTGGAGAAAACAACTGTACTACCCATAGACACCAGGGACACTGGCTCCCAGTTCAAAACAAAGCAAATCAGTTCACCAGGCGTGGTGGCGCAAGCATGCAATCCCAGCACTCAAGAGTCTGAAGCAGAAGGATCACTGCAAGTACAAGACCAGCCTGGGCTACAAAGTGAGCTCAAGGACAGCCTGAACTGCACGGTGAGACCCTGTATCAAAAAAAAAAAATAAAAAAATAAAGTAAATATGAGAAGAAACAGCTACAAAACAAAAATGATGAGCTCTGAGGTTTGGGATGACGAAAGAGGAGGCAATTTTTACGATTCACTTCTTAGACTACATTCTTTAAATGTTTTTGTCTTAGCTGGGCATGATGGCACACGCCTGTAATCCCAGCACTTGGGGTAATCCAGGTACTTGGGAGGCTGAGGCAGGAGGATTGCCATGAGTTCAAGGCCAGCCTGGGCTACATAGTGAGCTCAAGGCCAGCCTGAACTGCATAGCGAGACTCTGTCTCAAAAAAAAATCAAAGGAAAAAAAGTTTTTATCTTAAATATTTCAATAAGACAAGAAAATAACAAAATTCATGCTATGGGAAGGGCTGGCTGACAACTAATATAAAATTGGAGGCGGACGCAGCTGAGGGTGGCACTTTTGCTGGGCCTGAGCAAGGCCCCTCATCCCACCCTCAGGAAGCAGAAGATGTGTAAAATGAAAATAAGCAGTGGACAACTGGGAGCAGATGGAAGAGTCAGCATCACGAAGCCAAGACTGGCAGTGGGTCTTGAGGGAGGATGGACGCGTCCTCTGCCGGCTCAAGACTTGCCATTAACCTAGCTCCTAGCTCAGCGATGGCGAACCTTCTGGAGCTTTCAATAACGCAAACAGCCTGCTGCGGCACGTGTGCCACGGGCTGGTCACCACTGCCCCAGTGCCTTCCCATGCAGAGGAAGCTGCAGGGAAATCGCACTCAATGCCCACCTACATGATGTGAAAGAAGCCGGCGCTTCAGGACACCTTAGCAGCTCTTCCACCCACACTGGAGAAAACAACTGTACTACCCATAGACACCAGGGACACTGGCTGAGCCACGGGGTGGGGACCAGAATGGCAAGGCGGGGAGCACTGTGAACAAGGAGCGGCTGTCACAGAACTACCACGGCTCTCAGCAGGTTTGCTCCAGATATGACCACGTCTGCAGAGGCTGGGAGAAAAGTGAGGGATGGGCCTGCCCCGCACCACGCCCACATCCCTGCTCCCATCCCTGTCATCTGCCAGCCCCACAGTGCCTGCCACACAAGGAATCCGTGCCCACCGGACTCCCAGCTGTCACAGCACAGCGTGGCCCACTCTTCCTCTTACCAACAAGGCTAAGGAAATGGGGGACAGTAAGCGACATCTTCGTGTGCCCAGGCCATCAGCCCTCAGGGAGAGTAGTGACTGTGACTTTGCTGCCCCCACTCCAGGGCAGCACTTCGCAGCAGAGCTGCTGCCTGTGGCATCCTCCTGGAGGAGGAGCACCCCTGGGCCCAGCACTCAAGGAGTCTCAGCTGAGCAGCACACACAATGTTCAGGGTGCCCCAGCCTTGTCAGCTTCCTCCAAGACCAGCAAGGCTCTGAAGAAGACAGACACTGCCAGAGTCTGCACACAGTGTCACAACCTAAATCTAAGGTACCATGTGGCCTGGCAAAATTGTTCATTTGTGTTTCTGGCTTTGTCTTGTTCTGTTTTTGCGACAGGGCCTCCTCCCTATATAGTGCAAGCTGGCCTTAAGCTCACTTTGTAGCCCAGGCTGACAGCGAACTCACAATGACCCTCCTGCTTCAGCCTCCTGAATGCTGGGATTACAGGTGTGCACCATTAAGCCTGGCTTACTCATTTGTTTTTTAAGTGAGTGTCATTCAATGTATTTTTATTTAACCTAAGGGAAAACTTATTTAACTTAACTCCATACTCATCAGAAGGCAAAAGAATCACTTAACTTTCCACCTTCCAGTTTTAATATCAAACCCTGGGGGAGCTTCCATCAGGCCAGACCTGTGTTGATGAGGCTCTGGGGACAGGGTGAAGGGAACCCTCACTTCATCACACTGTCGGGGGAGGCAGCCCTGATACACTTAAAGAGTGGTGCTCCGAGGGCCACACAGACACACACTTCTCCCAAGCTCTGACAGAACTGGTCATCTGTGGACATCCTAGCACCTGGTGTATCTCTATGATTTCTGCTTCCCCTGGGAGCCCCTACATTGGAATGAGGGCCACCTTGTCCCTCCACTGTCACCCCATCCTCCAAGCCCCAATTGATTTCTTTTTCTCTTTTTTTTTTTTTTTTTTTTTTTGTACTGGGAATTGAACTCAGGACCTTGCATTTGCCAGGCAGGCACTTCTACCACTGAGCTACATCCTCAGCCCCGTCCGAGCCCCAGACACACAGCCCTCAGTACAGACTCATGCAGGAGACAATTCAGGAAAGAGCTCAGCTTCCCCACAGGCAGATCCACCCTTCTGAAGCCCACCAGCCGCTCCCATCTAAACCCAGGGCACAGGTGTTCCACAGCCAAGGCTTAGACTCAGGAGGAAGTAGCATGTCCATATGCCCCTCACCCTGTCCACCCAGGGGCTGTGTACTGTAGAGGGAACCTACAGACTCACAACACTCTCAGCACTCTTACCCAGCCAAGCTACTGCAGACTCACAGGAAGAATTCTGGGTCCAGAACCTTCCAAATTCTGAGATGAGCTAAGGGAGTCAGGCCATGTTCCAGACCTGCAGCACATATAGGAGAGGTCAGGAGGGGCACTGAATCGGCACTCACGCTCCTGCAAACCTCCGCTAAATAGTTCTCTGCATCTCAGCCTTGAAGAGGATTCATCTGATGTTTCAAGAGGGGAGGAAATGCCAATTAATCCCACAAAGACAGCTTTTCCAGGAGAGCCCCAGACACACAGCCCTGCAGCTTCGAACCCCGATGCCTATGCACCAAAGCAGCAGCAAGGGGACCATCCCAGGAGACGCACGATACCAAGCAACAGATACAGGACTGTGCCATCGCTAGGTGCCCACCCTTCCAAGGAGCCAAGAGGAGACGGCTGCGAGGAACACGGGCGTTTCCTGGAAGCTGAACCACTTGGAGGCAGAGGAGCCCGCTGTCCACATCCCCTCCTTACCCCATATCACATACTTCCCACATCATCCTGTGCAGAAATGAATTATGCAAAACAGTGTAAAAGGAAACATGCAAGGAGAGCATTCTTTTTCAGAAGTCAGCACTTTTTAAATGGACAGTTAGGAAAGACAAAACGGACTTTTGACTTAGAAGGTTCTTTTAAAAATTCAACAACAAGCCGGGTATAGGGACACATGCCTGTCATCCCAGCACTCAGAAAGCTCAAGGCCAGCCTGAACTGCATAGTGAGACCCTGTCTCAAAAAGAAAAAAAAAAAAGAAAAAGAAAAACAGTGTGCCAAAGTCTGATTCTGTCTGCACCACTCTACAGGAAAACCAAGTACCAGCCTCATGTTTGATTCTTACACCAAAGTTACACACAATTTGAATTTGTATGTTCCATTACTCCCTGTCCAGTTGATGACTAATAACAACTGGAACTTTATGAGCAAACAAATATTTTAAACTTTAGTCATGCTACAGTGCAATTCAAGGACATCCAATTCCAGCAGTCAGCAGCGGAATGCAACCCAGCGAGCAGTGGCCACCACTGGGGTCCGTGCACCTGCGGCAGAGCTGCAGTGCTTTCCCAGGACACAGAGAGCCCCCACCTCACATCACCCAATGGAGGCAGCGCCTCTGCACGCACTGCCGAAAGTGGCCAAACTCCAGCCCTGCACCAGCAGTCAATGGCAATGTGTGTAACCTCCTGCCCACAGCAACTCGAATGGTCTCACAACCACCTACTCCTTCTTCCCTCCCATTGCAGCCCTGGCTGCTCTGCAGTCAGACACTCAACTTCTGACATGACTGCGTCCCTATAGGATAAGAGACAAGTCCGCTTTGAGATGCAGCACTGCCTGTCCTGGTGACGGCTGGGCTGATGGGGAGCTATGCCTCGATGCCATCCCCAGTACTAGGGAGAAGACAAACCCCAAACGGCCTATCCAGGAAAGGTCAAACCCAAGGCAAGGCTTCTACCGCACATGCACCCCTCTGCAACATCATCATGCCAAAGAAAACCACCATGCATCAGGGACCACCATGTACCCAACCATATCCTAGTGCTGGGACACAGCAGCAATGTCTGAGACATCTGCCAGGGCCAGGTGCACTCAGTGCTGAGGGTCTCCCTAGTATTTGTGAGGCCCTGTTCCACCCCCAGCACCCAAAAGAGAGACATGTACTAATTAAGTTATATATCACACTCCCTTGCAGATATCACTGGTATAAACAAACAGAAGTTCAAAAATAACTGAATAGCAAATGACAGTTATTTTCCCTGTGTCAGTGGCTCTTTTGTTTCCTTGGTATCCTTTGCCTGAGGACCAACCAACTCAACAGCCCAGATGGATCTCTAGGGGACAGTACTGAATGGGAAAGCCACTCTCAGAAGGTCACGTATTACACAGTTCCATTTATATGACATCCGTGAGATCACAAAATTACAGAGCTGGAGAACAGATGAGCGGTTGCCAGGGCAGGGGCGGTCGCTGTGGCTACCAGGGCTGGCACAAGGGAGCTCTGTGATGATGTGTAGTCTGCACTGCAACCCAGGTGGCAGTCACACAAAGCTACACGTGCTAAAACCGCACAGAACCTCCACACACACACACGTACACAAATGCACTCACACGCACAGGAACACATACATATTAGGGCACATAAAACTAATGAAATCTAAACAGTCTGGTGGTTTGTACCAATGCCAGTTTGTTGAAAATGTCCTGAGTAGCAGGGCATGGTGGCGCACGCCTGTAATCCCAGCAGCCTGTAATCCCAGCACTTGGGAGGCTGAGGCAGGAGGACTGTTGTGAGTTCGAGACCAGCCTGGGTTAAAATGAGCTCAAGGCCAGCCTGAACTGCCTGTCAAGACCCTGTCTCAAAAAGTCCAAAAAAAAAGAAAAGAAAATGTCCTGAGTGTGGTGGTGCACACTTGTAATCTTGGCACTTGGGAGGCTGAGGCAGGAGCACTGCCATGAGGTCAAGGCCAGCCTGGGTTACATAGTGAGTTCGAGAGCAGCGTGAACTACATAGGGAGACCCTGTCAAGAGAGGGGCAGGGGAGGAAAGAAGGAAGGAAAAAAAAGAAAATGTACTGTTGTAGCAGGGTATAGCGGTGCACACCCGCAATCCCAGCACTCAGGAGACTGAGGCAGGGGGATTGCTGTGAGTTTGACGTCAGCCTGGCTACACAAGGAACCCTTGCCTCAAAAAAAAACAAAAAAAGAAAGACAGACAGAAAGACAGTGTTCTGTTATGCAAGATGGTCGCCGTGAAGAATGCCAGGGACATCCTTATTTCTTCACAACTTCCTGTGAATCCATAATCATTTCAAAAGAAAAAATGATTTTAAAACTGAGGCAAAAAAAACTTATTTAATCTCTAAAAACTAAGACCAAATGAAAAGGACTAGAATTTCTTTGAGGACAACATAAAGAGAAGGAGAGAAAAACAGTTTCCACATGTGAAACGTTAGCATAGTCTGGCCCCTGGCTGAATGAAGGTCAGTCAGGAAGGATCAGGTTATTTTCTGAGATACATCAGCTCACTGCCTAAGCCACGAAAGCCACAGGCCTGAGTGGCACGGTGTGACATGGGCACCTCTCCACATGCACTGCTGCCTCTGCTAAGCAGAGCAGGTACGACCAGTGCCTGGTCCGCTGGCCCCTTACCTCTGTCCTCAGTGCTCAGCAGGCCTTCAAGGGGCGCTCAGGGAGCAGTCAGAAAGGCAAGAGAGCTGCACCTGGAGCTGAAACAGACCTCAGCGAGCTCAACATGCGTCTTTGGTGCTGAGGCTGTGGCAGGAAAGAGCCAGTGGGGTAACCTCGGGGCCTGGGCACCACACATGCTCACTGTGGTTGAGCAGCTAGTTCAGCGGCACAGCCAGGCAGGCAAAGGAGGACCAGCTCTGGACCCCACTGCCTCAGTCCTTGGTGAGGTCTCTTCGTTGAGGTCTCCCCGGTCCACTTGTGGTCAACCCTCTTGCTAGGCAAGCACTTGGTGCCAGGCACTGTGACAGTCATGGAGGGATGATGTGGCGACCAAGATACACGGGGTTCCTGCCACACAGGGGACAGAGACCTGCTGGAAAAGGAAGCACCACAAACAAACGCCCCTGCTCAGAGGACAGCAGTGCCAGGTGGGAGAGGGGCACAACAGCAAGGTGGCAAGGGCCCAATGGACCAGAGACCCAGCTCCTGGGGACCAGGGGCCTTCAGAGTATCCCCAGGATTCTCAACTCCACCCAGCAGGGAGCATTTCACCACCCCCACAATGAAGGCATGGAGTGCGTGAACACCCTCTGAGGCAGGACAGTCCCCACAAGGGACAATCCCCTGGTGTCTGCTGTCAGCTGTGGGAAGGTCTGATCCACTGTCAGCCAGCAAGCACCGCCCCGTCCCGTGGAGGCCCCTCTGGTCGGGGCAGGACCGGCACAGAACATGTCTAGTAATGGTGGCCAGTTGTGTGAGAAAACAGTGGTCACCCTCACTGTCCTTCCCACTGCCACTTTCTTCAAAAAAAAATGGAAGGACATTACAGGAATTTAAGCTAGTAAACCCCCATCCAAAGTTTGCTTCACAGTAACACACATTTAGTTTCACAAAATAAATAGAAGCTACCAATGTTGTCCTGGAAACCTCATCCCATGGCAAAGGATGAAAACATAAACGGAAGATGCCTATTTTTCTGAAGAGTTAAGGGAAGGGGCAGACATCTCCTACCCTCCAATCCTCCGCCCATTCTAAAGACTCAAGGGAATACAAGTAAAGGCGAGCCCAACAGCATTTGTTAGGAGATAAAGTTGCCACATTCCTCAAAATAAACATTAACTCTAAAGCCATAAGCATCACAGAGTCAATTATTTGCTGGATAACAAGTCAAAAATAAACACACAAGACAAAAAAGCAACTATTAACTCAGGGAAAGGGACATCTCTGATGCTGACAGGAGTTTCTGCATGCCAAAACCAGGCATGGAAGCCCTTAGCAGGCCACACCCTCTGACTCTTTTCACCACGTGTGGCGTGGTCCCACCTGGGGACACTGGCTGCGAGGGCCTGTGCCTGCAGGGAAGCAGGAATGAGTCTCCACACCCCACACCCGCTGCTGCTGTTGCTGCTGCTGCGGCTCCCTCGGGGAATGAGTCACTTCAGTGTCAGTGGGTGAGATCTAATCAGTGGGCAACAAGCAGCCAGAACCGGGTCACCAGGCCCGTTCGTCTGAACATGGGGTCTCCGGATCCCAACCCGAAGCAAAAACATCCATGCTGTTTTGGAAAAGGCTGGGTTAAATGCTCCATTACTAGAAAGACTGAGATGACATCATGCCGGGGAGGGGCGTCTAGGCAAGAAGCCCCTCGATTGTGCCACAGACCCCAGTCCTGCAAGCTTGTCCTCCTAGATCCCAACACTCCCAGGCCCCTCACTTCCGCCTGAGGCCCCACCCAGCAATCCCCACTCCCCAACCCAGGCTTCACACTTCATCCTCCCCACCACCAATCAGGTCCAGTCCCCCAGGGCCCAGTCCTGTGTACTCGACTCTGCTCCCATCCCCGCCCTACCCCCAGATTTCCACCCCGGACCCTCACCTGCACCCCAGGCTGAGCCCCCGCCCCCAGATCTTTGACCTCACCACCAGACCTGTACCACCAGGCCCACGCCCTCCGCACATCTAACACCCCGGGCCCCCGCTCCGCACCGTAGCCTGCGCCCCCGACCCACAGCCAAGTGAAAGCACCCCCGGGCCCCTGCCCAGCACCCGGCTCGAGACCCCCGCCCCACTGCCAGGTCCACACCCGGAGCTCCGCAGAGCACCCAAACCTGCACCCCGCCCCCGGGTCCCCGCCATACGTCTGCACCCCGGGGCTCCGGCTCGCACCCAGGCCTGGTCGCCGATCGTGCGCACGGCCCGCGCCCCCGGCCCGTGCCCCCGCCCGGGCAGCCGGACTCACAGTTGCGGATGTCCGAAATGAAGACCGCCAGGCCCCGCATCCCGTCCCCCTTGGACACGGCCGGCATCTTCGCGCCCCGGAGTGGCCTCGGCGGCGGCCAGAAACAACACCGGGCGCGGGTGGGCGGCCTCACGCGGGAGCGCCGACGCCGACGACAGCCAGGAGCGCGAGCCCTGCCCGCCGCCGCCTCGCCTGTCCCTGGCTGCGCGGC
>NW_004955476.1:11229514-11251953 GCF_000276665.1 Chinchilla lanigera
CGGCGACGGCGGCGGGGTTGCGGAGAGTGCGCGTGCGCAGCGCTAGGGCGACCCGGCCGCCAGTTCCAGGGCGGTCGCAGCGCGCCGTCCCCAGGCGGGGTAAAGCTGAGGCCCAGAGCGAGACTGCCTGCCCACGCCCAGGACTGCAGCAGGTGGCTGCTGCCTGGAGCCCAGCCAGGTGGAGTATAGGATCGCCCCTGCGGACTCAACAGAGGAACTGGCAGGGCCTTGCCGCCGGCGACCCTTAGGGACTCTGGACCGCAGATGGCCCTGCAGAGGTCCCCTTTGTGGAGCCAGATGGCTTGAAGAGGAAGCTCCCTCTCAGGGGTTATCCGGGCCCTGTGCCGGGAATTGGCCCAGACCCGCCAGTGAGACCTTTGTCCCCACCTTGGCTTAGCGCTGCAATCCCAGTGAGAGGCCAGGCCAGGGGACTCCCACTGAGCCCCGGGTCTTCCAAGGGACCGAGACCCAGTTGGTGGCTGCCTCAGTCCTTCCACGACTGCAAATTCCCCACCTTCCGGAGGCCAGGAGCAGAGCCAGCTGGGGTCCTGGAGGAAAGTCCACCCCAGAATCCCACCCCACACCCGAAGACTGACCTTCCCACAGGAATGTGGTAGAGGAAGCAGGCCAGGGATGTTTCCCCACCAGCCTGTCCGCTGTCGTCAGAATGCTCCGTCACACACACACCTGAAGACTCACGGCTGATTTGGGACACCGGGACGATTCTGTGCCACGTAGAGCAGGCTTGCCGGGCAGGAGCTTTGCTGAGCTTGGGGAGGGGCGCTGCAGGGGCTTCTTCAAGAAAGAGCCGGGGAAAAAAAAAAAAAAAAAAACGGGAGCAGCAAGTCCCCTCCTCCAGCTCTGAAGACCCCACCTCAGCGCTGCCTCCGAGACCCCTGCAGTTGTCCTCCTGTGCACTCAAGTGCAGCTGGGGTCTCAGAGGACCCCCCTTCTGCCAAGTCCTTCATGCTCTAATCAACTGTGCCAACCAGCCCTGCCAGGTCCTTCAGATCCTCTTTTCCCACCTCATCCTGGAGTCTCAGTACACACCTGGCCCCATCTGGCCCCGATGACCCCTGAACTGCCTGTCGGTTTACACATAGCCTTTCTGTAATCTCTGCAATGCTTCAGACTATAATCCTTACAGAAAATGGAGGTTAGGGTCCAGGTGTAGCTGGAGCCCTGAGGGACTCAGGGGCTGCTGTGTGGTCACCAGGTGTGACTTGTCAGGGAAGGCCAGGCTCTGGGAACAGTGTCCCTTGCCACGCCTGGGGTGCCAGTGTGGACAGGACCCCTGAGGTGGGCAGGTGAGCACTTCAAATGAAGCCAGACAACCTGCAGGACAGTGACGTGCTCAAACTTCTAATGGCTCATCTGAAGGGCTGGGGAGTTAACTGCCCATCTTACCCAAAACTAAGAGCCCAGAGCAGACATAGCTGAATTCAGACAGTTGTGAAATAGCTATATGGTACATACATCCTCCCAGATGTCTTCTGGAACTGGGGCACTGCTTCTGTTCAATCAAGAAGGGTCCAGGGCCAGAGATACAGCTCAGCAGCAAAGCACCTGCCCGGCAAGCACAAGGTCATGAGTTCGATTCCTGGTACAAAAAAAAAAAAGGGGGTCCAGGTGTAGTGACAGTGACTAGAGCCCTCACCCTCACACGAGCCCCAGGGGCACCCTGGACAGGGGAAGCAGACATCCCTGAGCAGAGGAGAAGTCACAGTGACATCATCACAACCTTGTCCTGCAAATCCTTACCAGGACTTAACAGTAGAACTAGGAGAAGGGCTGCCCTTAGGTCAGGGGTTACTGGACCCCAGGGTGGACCTCACAGAAGAGAGACAAGGGCCAGGCCTGAACGTGGCTGGGATACACACACGCAACAGCAGCTCCCCTTGGCACAAGGACAACCACAGGGACAGGAGAAGCTAAGCAGAGACCCTGGCACTCCTGTCCGCAGCGGTGCGCTGATGCCCAGATCACCCAGAGGTTCTTGTGTAATTGGGCATGCCTGCTTGCTGCCGTGTGCAGGTTGTTTTCTGGCTTCTTGTTTCTCTACTGGGACTGAAGATGGGGCCTCATGCCTACTATATGAGACTACCACTGAGCCATATCCTCAGTCCTTTTAATTTTATTTTGAGAGAGGTTCTTGCTAAATTGCCCAGGCTGACCTTGAACTTTCAATCCTCCTGGCTCAGCCTCCCAAGTAGCTGGGATTACAACCACATACCACCAAGCTCAGCTAGTGTTGGCTTGGTTCTGTGTGGTTTGGTTATTTACTTCTGTTTTTTTGAGACAGGTTTGGTTATTTATTTACAGTGATCCCTCACCTATCATGGGACGTTCCAGAGACCCCCTTGATAGGTGGAAGTCCATGAAATAGTCGCATTATATTTATTTTATTATTTACATGTATTTTAAGGCTTTATATTAACTTTTTTTTTGTACTGGGAATGAAACTCAGGACTTCGTACATGCCAAGCAGGAGCTGTGCCACTGAGCTACATCCCCAGCAAGGCTTTATAAACTCCACACTCCTATAAACCTTTCCCACTCTCTTATTAACCTTTCCCACACTCTTATAAACATTTCATATGCTCTTAAACACTTTCTACACTCTTAAACCTATATAATTATAACAACATGTAAAATTTATATAGGTACTCAATGTGCAGTGGACAAGGAGAGATTCTGAATGTATGGGCACAGTGCAGGAGAGCAAACAGAGGGACGCTACGGTCACTGAGCCAATCAGCACCCTGGATACAGAACACAGTGCTATAGTTGGTCACCTTCCATTCCATTAGCCAATAGTGTGCAGTGTACAATCTCACATTGGCAAACTTGCATAACTGGTAGTGGCGTACTGCATTTCCATTGTGTATAGTACAATATTCATCTGCTGATGAAATACATACTGTATTTTATTTCAATTTAATATTCTTTTAATATGTTGAATTAACATTTTTTATATTTTAAAATTTTAGGCAAAAATAATTGAAATCATAAATATTATATGAATACCTATATACCACAAAATCCCATGATATAGCAAAAACTCCACAATACAGAATTATAGTTTTTTTAAAAACCCACGATACAGTGAAGCCACAATAAGTGAAGCATGACATAGCAAGGGATGACTGTATTTTTGGTTTTTTGAGATAGGAAAGATCTCACTATGTAGTCCAGGCTGATCTTGACCTCACTAAGTAGCCCAGGCTGGCCACAAACTCACAACAATCCTTCTGCCTCAGCCTCCTAAGTGCTGGGATCATAGGCATTTGCTGCTATACCTGGCTTTTGGGGAGGGGAATTAAACACCCTAGGCAGTTCTGATGTGTGGCCTGGTTTACCTGATTCTGCACTACCCAAAGCCAAGCATGAACCCCTCATGATGTGGATTTCGAGCCCCTTCGGTGCACCTGCCCAACCAGGCTGGAGGAGCAGGGTGCAGGAAGGACTGCTGGAGCACCAGGGAAAGCCACTGCCCACCCTTCCCCTCCGCGGCAGCTCTCACCAGCACAGGCCCACGTGCACGGCTGTTGATCTGGTTGAAAGCTTTTCTATCTCTCAGATGTGTGAGGGCGAAGGCCAAGCTGCCAAACAAGTGAACCTCAGAATACAGTGACTGAAGAGGGAACAATTTCTTACTCTGGAGGAATGGCTACCAGCGCCCACAGCCGGACCAGCAGAGGCTCCACATCCCTTGACACGTGGCACCCAGCGCTGGGTTCTGGACACATGATCCGCCTGACACGCAGACAGTGGAAAGGGGAAAAAAAGGTGGAGAACAATCTCCTTACTCTAATGGAATCTGGAGGTTTCCAGTTACATCTTGTTGAGCAAAATCCCATCACATAGGACCCAGGTGTGGTAGCACATGCCTATAATCCCAGCAATTGGGAGGCTGAGGCAGGAGGATTGCTGTGAATTCGAGGCCAGCCTGGATTACAAAGTGAGTTCAAGGCCAGCCTGAACTGCATAGTGAAACCCTGTCTTAGAAAGACCAAAAAATGAAAAACAAAACAAAACAAAAACAATCTTCCCCAAATCCCGTCACATGAACCAGCCTACCTGCACAAAGGCTGTGAAATGAGTGTTCTCCTGACACCCACTTGCCCCCAAAACAGAGGGAGTCCTACCTTTTGTTTTTTTTAACTTTTATTTTATTAGGACATGTATGTAGCACATGCATATTACAATCATCTTAGGGAGTTGGTACAGGTATATAATACAACTTGTTTCTTTTTTCTTTTTTTTAATCAAGGAATCCTATCTTGAGAGGAAGAATGTAAGCTAAAAAACATCACCAGCCAGAGCTACAGCAAATACACAGAACGCATCAGGAGCACTGCTGTTCTTGCCTGGCTGCAACAGCAGTGCCTGTCAGGAAAAAGAAAAAGAAGAAAGAGAGGTCTAAACTCCACAGGACAGGTTTACTTCAGAACAAACCTGAGAGGGCCCACACTGGCACTGAGACCAGACCAGCTGTAGACCCCTCTACATGCAATGGGGTCTTCTGTAGGGTCGTGGGGAGCAGGGGCTCAGTGACAGGCTGCGGCTCCCTACCAAGAGCAGGGCTTGAGTGAACCCAGTGGCAGTGGCTGCCCTAGGACAAGCAGGACTGTGTCAGGAGTCCCGGGTGCAGCTGTGCTGGGAGGGGCAGTTTCCAGGGGTCCCTGACCTGGATGGCAGTGGTCAGAGTCCTTTGTTGCAGACTCTCTGGTTAGATAAGGAAAATGGGCAGCTTATCTCTTTCTTAATCACTTCTTGCTGATTGAGGGGGCGGGCAATTGTTGGGGTTTGGGCTGAAGAAGAAAACCCCTGTTGATGTGATCTTTGGCTACTGCCTGTGAAAATGGCCAAGATCCTGTCGGTGAGAAATCTTTGAAACAGGCTGATTAGGCATTGCAATAAAGGCACTATGAAAGGAAAAGTCCAAGATAGGATAGTGGACTTCCACAAATCCCATGGACTCTGCAAGGTGTCCCAGGACATTAGTCATGCTGCCTGGATCTCTGTGTCTGTGTCCTGCACCGCTGCAGTTACATCATCACGATTATCTGGGATGAAAGTACAATATGTTGTATGAAGCATGTTGCATGTGCCCTCTCAGGCAGCTGTAAAGATATCTAAATCCATGCCATTTTGTAAAAATACTGTTTTCATTTGGTATGTTTCATCTACTAATAAAATTATAGTTCTACGAGTGGCATTTAATGCATGGGTTAGATGTTGGGCTAAGGCCTCTACATCCAAGTTTACCTTAATGACAGCTACTCCCAGAAGGGTCATAGATATAGGGGAAAATGACGAGGGAGAACGTTTATACCATGCCATCCATGGTAGACTGCACCCCAATTTGGGGGTGCTGGGAGAGAGGGGAAAATATAGTCAGGAATATAAGGACATCCCCATGTGCATTATCCTGTCCAATTGGCAGGTAGATATGGCCAGCCATACTGGCTACAGACCCATAAATGTCATGATGGACCCATATCTCTGGGAACTGTTCCATAGTATTTTTGTCCATCCCACCACACATGGGCAATATTAGCATATGTGACATTAAGGCACAAATGCTCAGGTATCCATCCTACTATGCATTTAGGGTCAGAATGTTGCTCAACACACCATATAATAGGGTCCCTTATGATAACATGTTCAGATACTACCCACCCCAGCCACTGGGGATAGCATATCCTATGAATTGTCACCATGTTCTACCTTGTCAGAGCAAACTCTCTGTGGCTTGGTGTGTCCCTCCCACTCAGGTCCTTGCATGTTTCAGTGAGACAAAGCTGTCCAATTTTCAGCTGTTGCTGTTGGAAGATACCGGGAGAGACCTCCGCCTGCACCTGTGGGACTTTCTGCACACACCCAGCAGTGGGAGACACTGTGGAGCTGTGCACAGGTGTGGGCTCGTGAAACCACATTTCTTGCCATAATTACCCCAGAGGGACAACTCCCAGAAATTAGGCAGATCCTTATCACTCACTGGCAGTGATTATCCATTCCCATTGTTAGTTCAGCTGCTGTTAAATCTGAAAGAAATTTGAGTTACTGAGTGGAAGAAAACAGAATGAGGGTACAAAAGGAAAAAACTCTATTCAGGTGGTAGTAAAGTCACAAAAGTTTCCCTGAAGTCAGTGATCACAGAGAATTTCTAGAAGATTGCACTGGGAGGAGAAAAGGGGTAGCTCTTCTGCCAAAATGTTGAGAAGTTAGGAAAGCATCACAGCCACTCATTTCTGTTGGTGGTAGTAAGCGTGAGACCTAGACTACAGCAGGCCCTGTCTGGGAGCAGACGAGGGAGGTTTGACCAGTTTTACAATACAGAAGTGAGCCCAGTGAGGAAAGCCTTTTGTTTAGCCACTATCAGAGTTGTGAGGATTATTTGATGAGGTCCATCCCATTCGGGGCTCAAGGCGTTTAGTGATGCCCTCATGTAGACCCAGTCACCTGGCATAAAGAGGGGCTTGAACAAGCCAGGCAGCGAGGATGTAGTGGTTGATTAATTGTGTCCACTTGCGAAGTTTAGAAGTTTAACTAAATCAGCTCAGCAATTCTACACCCTGGGGTGCAGAGGAGCCACCCTAGGATGGCTCATGACCTAGATGATATAAAAGGGAAATGAGGAAGGGCAGAGGGGTTCCATTCTTCGGAGGAGCTCCAGTCTTCACCTACAGCTTGGACGTTGTCTCCTGGCTTCTAGTGCAGATTCTTTGGCTGCCGCCTTGGATCTTTCAGCCTTCTGGTGCAGACTTCTCAGCTTGCTGTCACAGACTCACTGGCATCCTGATACAGACTTGCACGGGACACTGCGGTGAGCTCCAGACCTTGAACTGAACCCTTCAGTCTCCAGTGTACAGACACCTTCTGCATGCTTCTCATCCAACTCTGTGGCTGACCATTGTAAGCCAATCTTGTAATTTCTTATACATTTGTATATCTTGTGTTATATCTGTTTCTCTAGTAAATTCTGACTGATATAAGATGATTGGGGAAGGTGATGACCAGCCTATGACCACAGGAGGTATGGGTTGCATTTAACAGGGATGAGATCCCAGTCCCCCCAAAACATTAAAAAAACATCAAAAATTTTTTTAAAAATAGGAGTGAGAGTAGAGGACGTAGAGGTGAAGGATTCTAGTCCTCTAGGAAGTTGGGATCCAACTGCCTAACAGCAAGGAGCCTTCTGTACATCAGTTCAAAGGGGCTTAGCATGGTGGGTTTACACTGAATAGTGCTTAGCTTGAGGAGGGCCAAAGGGAGGAGGTGAATCCAATATTGTTATGTTTGGATTATGAGTTTAGTAAGTGTGTTTTTAAGATCCCATTTGCACTTTCTACTTTTGCTGATGACTGGGAGAGATAAGGAATATGATTTTTTGTTTGTTTGTTTTGTCTTTTTGAGACAGGGTCTTGCTATGCACTTCAGGCTGGCCTTGAGCTCACTTTGTAGCCCAGGTTGGTCTTGAACTCACAACAATCCTCCTGCCTCAGCCTCCTGAGTACTGGGATTACAGGCATGCACCACCATGCCCAGCTGAATATGAAAATGACAGTTTATGCTGAGGGACTTTGCTGGGTGTTGAGAAATCTGAGAGATAAACTCTGGTCCATTATCTGGCTATAGGGAGGCTGGGAGTCCAAACTTCAGAATGATGTCTGTTAAAAGAACAGGGAAGGAAGACAGGAAGAATAGGGGTGTTATGAGGAGAGCTGGTGGAGATCAATATTCCTGCCCCAAGAAGGCAATCAATAATGGGTTTGGGCCAGGCATGGTGGTACACATCTGTAATTCCAGCACTCAGGAGGCTGAGGCAGGAGGATTGCTGTGAGTTGGATTGCTACATAGCAAGACCTTGTCTCAAAAAAAAAAAAAAAAAAGAATAAGTTTGGTTCCCCTCAATCCTTCCAGGGTAAGGGGGTACTGGGGAACTGAAATAAAATAAGAATTCTTTCATAAGATTTTTATAAGAGTATATTGAGAGGCTATTCTTGGGGTACTAGTGTACCAAACCTGAGGGATTAAAAGAGGCCATTTTATGGAGGTGGAGCTGGCATCAGCATACTGATTTGGTTCTTCCTCCTTGCAGAGAAGTGAAAACCTTGTAGGCTCAGGCAGGGTGGGCGTATATTGCATGGCTCCCACTTTATGCATGAGGTCCCTGCTCAGTAAGGGGTGGGCAGTGGGGAATAACTAACAATGAAGGTAGGAGGCTCACTCCGTCTATTGTATAATACACAGGGGGGTATCTGTAAGGAGTGCTCTTGGAGCCCCTTTATGCCAACCACAGGAATAGGAGAGCAAGCAAGTGGCCCTTGGAATTGAAGAAGAACAGAAAGGCTTGGTCTAGCATTGATAAGGAAAGCTATGGCCATACTGGAAATGGTCCCAAGTACCCTGGCGTGGGGAACCACTCAGACTGCTTCAAAGCTCAGGGGCACCTAAGGACACCTGAGGACATGACCCTGCCTGTCTAGCACAGGCGCACAGTGGGATACAGTTATGTAACCGTGACTTAGCATAGGCAAACAGGCACGCGCTAGTTACAGCACTATGTAAGAATGTAAATATGAGGTAACAACCTGTATAAGACTTATACAATAAAGATGCAGGCGGCTCTCTTGTACTCTTGCTCTGGCTCTCTGCTCTGCTCCATGCTGCCTGCTGTTGTCTTGCACACGTGTGTTCCTTAACCTTAGGACCTCGCCCGCAAAAACCTCCCTTGGGCCCTCCAAGCAGGCCAACACCTGGGGTCCTCAGATTCACTTTGCATGGGAGCAGTGGATCCCAGGCACCGTCAGTCCTCCATCCTTAAAGCCAGCAGGAGACATGTTGTCAGAAGTGGGTGGGGGCTTTCTGTGTGAGGCTGTAGCAAAGCTGGAAGGGCATTCGACCTTCCAGCGTCTCCACTGGCCACGGGTAGGGTATGGCCTAGTTGGAGTACGAGGATTGGGACAGGCTTTTGCCCGGTGCCCATCACTGCCACATTTACAACAGGTACCAGGAGGGGGAGAAAAGGGCAGGGTGGTAGACCCCTCTGTGTGAGAGGTGTGAGTAGTGGAGGGAAGCATTTAGTACTTTAATTCAGTTTGTCTTTTCTTTTGGGCCTGTTGCTCATCCTCTGAGTTATACATGTGGAAGGCAGCATTTATGAGCTCATTTCCAGAGGTCTGGCATACCTCTTGTAACTTCTGAAGTTTTTTTTCTAATATTGGGAGCAGACTGGGAAATGAAGTGGAGCTGGAGGAAGACCTGTCCTTATCTGGACTCAGGATCCTTATTAGCATCTGTCTTAGTTACTTTTCTAATGCCTAAGACAAAATACCCGACAGCCAAAGTTAAAGGAAGAAGGTTTACTTGGCTCACAGTGTGTTCAGGCTTTAGTTCATAATCAGTTGGGGCCAAGACAGAATGGACGGCAGAGGAGTATCGCAGAGGAGAAACAGTCCATGGCAAGCAGAAGACAGCAAAAGCAAACAAGAGAAAAGAGTGCACCGGCCCTCTTTCTGCTCTTTATATTTCATCCAGCCAGAGTGGGGCAGCCTTAGTCCTATCCAGAACTATGCCAGACCTATCAGTGAACTGATTTAGTAATCACACACCCTTGACCCCAGCATCACACACTCTAGATCCAGCCACCTCTGAAAAAGCCCCACCTATGACCACATAAGGCTTTAGCGGGGAATCTAAGCACAAGCTATCGCAGTATACTTTGTCGTAGCCTCTATTAGGCAGGACATAAAAAGAGCTGGATTTTCATCAGGTCCCTGAGTCATCTCTCTCAATTTATCATAATTTACTATCTTATATGGATTCTCTTCCATATCAGCCAGGAGGCATCTATTCATGTGACTGTGCCCCTCAAGACCCCAACCCCCTCCCGGTAAGTCCAGGCAGGGTTAGTGGGGGCTATTTATGGAACTGCCTGTGCTGCCACCATGTGTATCAGGTTATTTGGATTCTGCGGGTGGAGTTTATCTGCATAAGCTTCAGCTGCCCACCCAATGTGTTCTCTCTCACTGGGTGTGAGACTTGAGGAAACAATCAGGTGTACGTCTTCCCCAGTGAGGCTGAGAGCCTAAGATACCCAGAGGAACTCCTTGCTATATTTACCAGGGCTTCTGAGCAGGAACCCAGCCACTGTTTAGTCTGTGCCAAGTCATTCATAGGAAAGAGAACATGGACATGACCAGCCCCTGAATCCCTGCCACCTGTCAGAGTGGAAGGATTGCCGGAGGGCAGGGGCCACATGGCTGGAAGGCCGAGTTACTCCCTGGGCTGCATGTGCTTAAGAGTTTGGAAATTAACTGTGCCAAATTTAGGCCACTGGGAGAATAAAATGAGACATTTAGGCTTTGTGTGTGTGTGTGTGTGTGTGTGTGTGTGTGTGTGTGTGTCTTTTTGAGACAGGGTTTCTCTATGCAGTTCAGGCTGAGCTCGAACTCAGAGCAACCCTGCTGCTCGGCCTCCCAAGTGCTGAGATTACAGGCGTGTACCACTATGCCTGGCCAAATATCCCCTTTTAAACCAAGGGGGCAAAAGAATTTTTAGAAGGCCACCCAAAGGGGTATCTGCCCTCCCACTCCAATCTTCCAGAAGACCACTGCAGCCCTGTGAGACCCCTTGGATGTTTAAGATTCTCTACATGGCCTAGGCACATCAGAGAAGGCTTTTCTGGAGATTGGGCAGGTACAGACATTTGGGAACTTATAGTAACTGATACTATCTGCCAGAATTTGAAGATGTGGGAGCCCATAGTAACTGATAAGAGTGGCCAGGTGTATGTAGCCCTGTGTTAGGGCAGCCCCCAGGCAGGACTAGGGACCCGGAAAGTCTCTTGTAGACATGGCCCAGCCATGTCAGAGGTTTTTACGAGAGATCAAGCAAGTGTCTGTGCTCCAATGTCTGCAGAGTCCACCCCAGACCCCGGCCCTGCAGAGCCCCCGGAGGGTCTGGGATGGATATATGCTTCCCAAGCACCCCTGGGAGAAGGTATGGGCCGATCTTACCAGTCCTGGGCTGGATAATGGAGTGTCTGATGCTGACTGCAGGATTAGCAGGAAACAGCAGATGACTTCCTAAAGCTCATAAGGAAGAGGGGAGAAGGAGAGGACTGGGGTGGAGGCACCACTGGGAAGCAGTAGGGCCCCAAAAAGAAGAGGTGGAGGATATTGGAGTAGTCCCCTCAACCCCTCCCTGTACAGGTCATCAAATGATAGGAAAAAGGAAAAGAAGAGCTCCACAGGGCAGGTTTACTTCAGAACAGACCTGAGAGGGACTGTGCTACCACTGAGACCAGACCAGCTGCCCTCTACAGGCAATGGGGTCCTCTGTAGGGTCGTGGGGAAGGGGAGTTCAGTGAAAGGGGCTGCGGCTCTCCTCCAAGACCAAGGCTTGCGGCAGCCAAAAGCCGAGAGGCAGTGGCTTCCCCAGGATGAGGCTAGGATCACACAGAAGCAGTGGCTCCTTCCCACAGCCGGGCTGACCATGTTGGAAGTCCTGGGTGCAGCTGTGCTGAGGGGGGTGGTTTCCAGGGGTCCCTGACCAGGATGGCGGTGGTCAAATTCCTTCACCACCCGGGAACAGCCCTGCAGAGCATGGCTGAACACTCGGCCTTCCTACAGTATTTCCTTCCCAAGAACTTTGGCCACTGCATTATCCCATTTCTTAACCAGGAGACCCTCTGAGCAGGAAGTAGCACATACCCCAGGAGCCCAGAATACACATACATGGGGACACAAGATCTGATAGCTGACCCCTCTTCCTTCTGCAGTCACTGAACTCTTGATGGAGCAGGCAGGTGGCATCCAGAATAACTACATTTCCCAGCCCTCTTTGCAGCTTACGTTGCCAGGCACAGCCAATGTGAGGGGAAGGCTCACATCTGGAGGCTGGAAGACCAAGATGAGGTGCGGCAGGGCAGCTTCCTCCTGGGATGTCTCTCCCTGGCTTGCAGGTGGCATCTCCTCCTGCATCCTCACATGGTCATCCCTCTGCAAGTCTATTCCCTGATGTCCTCTTCCATCTTTCTTTCTTTCCCCTTCCTCCTCTTCCTCCTTCAGTGCTGGGGATCAAATAGAGCCTCCTGCATTCTAGTTAACTGTTCTATTACTGAGCTACACCACCAGCCCTTACCTTCTGCAAGAACACTATTATAGCCAGCTGTAGTGGCATGCACCTGTGATCCTAGCACTCTCGAGGCTGAGGCAGGAGGATTACTGCAAGTCTGAGGCCAGCCTGGGCTACATAGTGAGCTCAAGGCAAGACCCTGTCTCAAAAAAATAAAACAAAACAAAAAGGAAAGAAAAAACATCATCGTAGTCAAGTGTTGTGGCACATGCCTGTAATCCCAGTTACTTGGGGGGCTGAGGCAGGAGGATTACAAATTTGAGACCAGACTGAGCAATTTAGAAAGAATCTGTCTCAAATTAAAAAAAAAAAAAAAAAAAAAAAGTAAAAAGGACTGAGGATGTTGCTTTGCCTAGCATGCATCAACCCCTGGGTTCAATCTCCAGTACCACAAAAAAAAGCTGAGTGCAGTGACACACACCTGTAATTTTAGCACTCTGGGAGGCTGAGGCAGTAGGATTATGAGTTGGAGTCCAGCCTGGGTAATTGAGCAAGATCTTATCTCAAAACAAAAGAGACAGGGAGAAACAGAGAGAGAGAGAGAGAAAGAAAGAAAAAAAGAAAGAGGCTGGGGATGTAGCTCAGTGTGAAGGCCCTGGGTTCAATCTCTAGGGCCAGAAACACACACACACACACACACACAATCTATAGGGTTAGGCCCCTCATCTGAACTAATCACATCTGCTCCTCATGGGATTTGATACTCCATGGGTTCTGATGGGAAATTTTGTCGCAGTGCACCTCATTTGTTTGGTACTCAATGCACCGACTACAGCTCCAAATAGTCAGTGTCTTTTACCCTGTGCCTCAACAATCAACCAGAATAACGTGTTTACTGCGCATTGTCCTTGGTTCTCTTCAGGCCTCCAGAAACAGTATGGAAATGCTACTGTAAAGGCACATTCTGAGGTCAGGACTTTGTTTGTGACAGATTTGCATTCACTATGTGGTTCAGGCTGGCCTTCAAATCACTATGTAGCCCAGGCTGGCCTCAAACTCATGGCGATGCTCCTGCCTCAGCTTCCTGAGTGCTAGGATTACAAGTGTGCCATCACACTTAGCTGTGAGGTCAGGATTTTGAAGTGCAACAAATCACCCCATAACAGAGGTGCTATTTGGAAGACACGATTTTTTTCTTCGTACCGGGGATTGAACTCAGGACCTTGTGCTTGCTAGGCAGGTGCTCTGCCGCTGAGCTCTCTCCCTGGCCCTGGAACACATGATTTTGAGTTCTTGGCCCCTCTTCCACCTCTCTACTGGGAACCCGAATTGCTTCATTTTTTGAGACCAGGTCTTGCTCAGTTGCTGAAGTTATTCTCAAACTCATCTTCCTCTTGCCTTGGCCTCCTAAGTGCTGTGAATTAGAAAACCTGTTTTTGTTGTTGTTGTTGTTTTGTTTTGGTTTGGTTTGGTTTTTGGTACTGGGAATAGAACTCATGACCTCAGGCTTGCCAGGCAAGGACTTATGAGCTATATCCCCAGCCCAAAAACCTGGTTTTGATATAAGGAATTCTAGCCGGGAATATAACTCAGTGGCATAGCACCTGCCTGACAAGCATGAGGTCCTGAGTTTGATTCTCAATACAAAAAAAAAAAAAAAATTGATAGGAGTTCCTTCTTGATCCACAAGGACAAGCACCATGCCATCTGCAACCATGCCAGCTAGAACAGCCCCTGCCTACGCCACTGTTGTTAGGGGATGTGTTATCCCAGCCAATCCTAATGAATACCTGATATCATGCCTGAGGGTGCAAGAACCCAAGAACAATATGGGCTGTCATTCAGTTTCTGGGGCTCCTGAGTCTGAGGCATGTTGAGAAGTACCCCATGCTGCCCAGGTCTTGCCATCAGATCCACTTCATATCCCTGCCTTCTGTCTTTTTTTGGTCTGTTTTTTGAGGCAGAGTCTCACTGTGCAGCTCAAACTGGCCTTGAACTCACAGGGATACTCCTGCCTCAGCTTTCTGAGTGCTGGAAGTACAGGTGTGGGCCACCATACCCAGCTTCTCTCCTTGAGTCTTTTTTTGTTTGTTTGTTTGTTTGTTTCTTCTTCCAGTACCAGGAATTGAACTCATGACCTTGCGCTTGCCAGGCAGGCGCTTTGCCGCTGAGCTAAGTCCCCAGCCCCTCTTTTTTTTTCTTTTTTTTTCTTTTGTCTTTTTGGTCTTTTTGAGACAGGGTCTAGCTATGCAGTTCAGGCTGGCCTTGAGTTCACTTTGTAGCCCAGGCTGGCCTCGAACTCGCAAAGATCCTCCTGCCTCAGCCTCCCAAGTGCTGGGATTACAGAAGTGCACCACTATGCCTAGCTCCTTGAGTCTTAATACCACTGTCAACAATCAGGAACACAGGAGCAATGCAGCAGATAACACCAGCCAGAGAGGCGCTGGTGAAGTGGCTTTGAAAGTCCCAGCCCTCCCCAGGATGCTGTGACTTCTCTGTCCTACAGTAGGAGCCCAAAACATCCCGAGTCCTTGGACTCTCTCGGCCAGCCTGACCTGGGATGTTATGTAGCAAGCACTTCATCTCAGCTGGCACTCATTCTGTCCCTGGCATTCAGCCCTGGCTCTTTCCCTTTTGGGCCCCACCAGGGTGAGCTGGCATAAGACACGTTCATTTTAAGATTGGCCTAAGAAAAAGTTTCAGGAAAGGAAGCAACTGACTGAAAATATCACAGCGCTGTTCAACAGAGCAGAATGGGTTTCCCAGGACAATGTGATAAACTACGACAAACCGGATGCTTACAAACAACAGGAATTTATCCCTCACATTCTGGAGTCCAGAAGTGCAGTCAAGGGGTTCTCCTGGAGGCAGGGAGGGGGGACCTCCCCCCCAGGCCTTGCACCAGCTGTCAGTGTCCTTGCTGCCCTGGGCAGGAGCCCTGTGACCCATCTATGCCCCTGTACTCACATGGCCTTCTTACGTATGTCTGTCTCTCCTTCTCTGGGGACCTCACTCACTGGATTTAGGGCCTGTCCTAATCCAGGATGATCCCATCCCAGATCCTTAATGTGAGCACACCTGTAAGGACCCAGCTTTCAAATAAGGTCACATTCCCAGGAGGCCAGACACCCAGCCCCCTCCCCTTGGTTTTGAGGATTTTGAGTTGGTTGCAGGATGTTGAGAGGAGGAAACCTGTGCCTGGGGCCTTGGAACACACAGCCCTACTCACAGCACTAACACACAGAGCAGGGACACACCAGCTCTGATGCTTGCCCTGGGGCTCAGCGCCCACAGGCTGTGACCAGAGTCCTCTACACAGATGTCACCCTGGCTAAGGCCAGCCTAGCCAGCAGGGCCCTCACAAGGCACACAGACAAGAATCTGCTGTGCTGGCTTTGCAGCTCCATCCCAAGAAACCCTGGATGTGCACATGCAGCTTCCTGCTTCCGGCTCCCTTGCATTCGCTTATCCCAGCACCCAGGGAGGATGTGTGACCACAGGGCTGGGCTCTGTGAAGGAGGCTTGGTGTGTGTCTCCTTTCCTGGACTTCCAGTCTCTAAGCCGGAATCTCCCCAGGCCAAGACAGACAGGACACAGTCAGCAGTTATGGACTGTGTCCCGCTTACCGGGTGACCCTGGCCAAGGCCTCCCCTTAGAATAAGGCAAGTCACGGGGCTGCCACTGTCACTGTCAGGAAGGGCCTTGCCTGTGCTGACTTGGCAAATGAGGAACAGCCCAGGGCCATCTGCAAGGGCAGGGCCCTACCCTCACCCCACCCAGGGCTCTGGCCAGCCCAGGGAAGAAACAAGCCCTGCCTCAGGGTGTGAGCCACATGCTGGGGTCCCCTAGGAATCTAGGGAGACCTTGAGGCTGTCCCCAAGAGGCAGGCACCTTGTTAGCCAGGTGCACCAGGGCAGGTTCTCCCAAAGGAAAAGCAAGGTTTCAGTCAGCGGCAGAAATGCTTGACTCTGCAGCCGCCTCTGTGCACAGCGGCTGTCCCTTCCCCTCCTGCCCTCCAGTGTCCACCGCAAGCAGATGGGGAAAGTGGGAAGCCTCAGGGGCAGCCCTAGCTGGGCCCAGCTGAGTCTTAGCCAGGGTACCCTTCACCATCCTGGCAGAAGCTGGAGAAAGTGCTGAAGCCTAGCATAGTGCCTGGGCAAGATGGTAATACTCAGACATACACTAAATTCAAATCATCCTTCAAATAAGGATCAGCTTACTGAACATAAAAATTCAAAGCCCTATTTTTTTCTGGACTTTTAGGGCTCTCACTATGTAGCTTAGCTGGACTCAAACTTGCAATCTTCCAGCCTCAGCCACTATGCCCAGGCAAACTGAATCTGTGAGTTTATAAAGTATCCTTTGTCCTGTACTTTCTACTTGAATCGACGATGAAGTCTCAGAAATCTCAAGAACTCAAACAGATTAAAACGTTCAAAGTAGTAAACTAAACCCCAAGTTACCTTACATATTTCACAAATCTGAACATGAAACACAGCTGTGTTCAGGGTTCACTCATAGAAATGGTAAGGGCTCTGGCTCTCAGGGTTTCTGGCTTAGGTCATGACTTTCTTCGCCTTTTGTGGCTGACAGAAGCCACTTTCAGCCAAGGGACCTGGGGCCCCTTGGTGCCAAGTGTGTGGTGGCAACTCAGTAGGGCTCCAGCCGGCCCAGAGGGGCTCTGCGGGGGGAGTGGGGTGCACCCAGAGTGGGTTCTGTTCTTTAGTTCAAAGACCTCAGACCTCGAGAGGGTCCTACAGAAGATAATGCTTTTCCCATTCAAATGACTGCGACTCCCAGGGCTCCCCGCACTGCTCAGGGGCCCTCTTCAGAGCTCTGCTCCACTAGGGGTCACCGTATGGGCCACTTGCCAGCAACGAGGTGCTGAGCTGGATGCTAGGAAAGCAGACAGCCTCCCCACACACGCCCAGCCCCTCTGTAAAGACTGGGACACAGCTGGCAAAAATTTGAGGAAGAGAAAGAAGGAAACGTGATTAGAAAGAACGACCAAACTCCCTCGTGGCGAAGCCTCCAAGGAAGCAGGAATGGGGAAGCGGCCCCACAGTCGTCCTGGAGCACGGGCTGGGTGGGGACCGGCCCTAAGGTTTCTGCAGGAAGTTGCTGGGAACAGCAGGGGAGTGACGTGCGGCCTGGCCGCTGGGGACTAAGTGGCGAGAAGCGCACTCGATCGCGCGAGGCAGGCCCCCTCCTCCCGGGGGCCAGGAGAGGAGCTCCGGGTCCTGTTTGTCTCCTGGTTCCCGCTGCCTCAACCTGCAACACCGAGGCGAGGAGGGCGAGCCCGGACCCCGGACCCGTGGGATTTGGCCTGGTACACAGGGCGTCCCTGCTTTAGCTAGGCCTAAGTCACCAGGAGCAGCCGCACTGGGGAGCCGTGGAGCGCAAACCCCACCCATAGGTTCCGGCCTCCTGCGGCGCGCCCCCGCCCCCGCCCAGTGTGCCAGAGGGCGGGCGGAAGTTGGCGTGGCGAGAGCAGCGGGCTGTAGGCGGGACTTCCGGAGCGCTGCTGTGTCTTCCGGTCGTGCGCTAGGAGTCCGGGCGGCCTCCGGACATGAAGGTGAGCCGTGTGCGGCCGCTCTGCCCCGCCTCCTCCGGTGCTTCGGCTTCCGCCCCGTGTGGCGGGCGTGCCGGGCGGCGAGACTCTGCCGGGGTCCTGACGGGCGAGAGGCGCGGGCGGCGCCGGCGGGCGCGCGTGAGCGAGCCAGTGGGACGGCGCACGGGGAGTGTGAGAGCGCGCGAGGGTGAGGGTGGCGAGTGTGGACACCCGTGAGCACGCGTGAGTGCGAGCCCGTGTGTGCGCGGGTGAGGAGCAAGCGCGACGGGACCCAGGCCCAGACCAGGTGCTGTGGAAGGAGGCGGTGAGCGGGCCGGCGGAGCGTGCAGTGAGCGTGCGCAGAGCGAGAGAGGCGCGGGGTACTGGAGTCCTGCGGGGGGCGCGGACGGGGAGTGCAGTCGGTGTGCGTGGTGGTGGCCAGCAGGTCCCGGCAGGAGGGCGCGGGCCTGTGGGTGTCCCCGACGGCGCGCATTGGCCCCTTGAGCTTGTGGGTGCAGCAAGCCGGGTCTCCTCTGCACAGGGCTGGAGACACGACGCTGAAGGGTGACTCGCCTGCCCCTTGCTTCGCAGGTCTGTGTACTGAAGCCCAGAGAGGTCAAAGGACAGCAGACTGGTGACAGAACTGGACCTTGCGCCATCTCATTGCAGTCCTGTTTCCACTGCGCTGTGAAATTGGTGTAGTGCCGTGGCCACGCGCCCCAGTGCGGCAGGCTGCCTGCTGGGTCAGTCTCTACATCCTTGAATGGGGTAACCATGTCCCGGGCTGTGGAGGAAACCGTGGGCAAACACCAGGCTGGCGTGCAACACGTGATCAATAAACATCACCCGGGGTTGTGATTTCTGCCTCCTACTCCCCCTTCATTTCTGAGCGTATACACCTGTCACCACAAAACTTGGTCGGCTCCAAAATGTGTACTCAAAGGTGACCACAAACATGACGACTGTTCTACGTCATAAGAGCCGCCTTTCTGGTATCAAAGTCAGCTAAGGGTTTGGAGGTATGGCTCAGTGGTAGAGCCTGCCGCGCAGAATGTCCAGTCCCTAACGATACAACAGAGACAATCAGGCACCTCACTGTGGCCTCAGTCACAGGTACCTAGGGCGCATCTATGGGTGCACCTATTAACGTTCTCAGGAGTCAGCCTAAGGGTTAGAAACCGGTTCTTAACAAAAGTCAGTGTGTCACTGAGGAGAGTTAGTTTCAGTCAGCTTCTTACTCTCAGCAGGGGTGCTGGCTCTTTCTTCTTTTTTTCTTTTTGGTACTGGGAATCCAAACTCAGGACCTCATGCTTGCCAGGCAGGCACGATTCCACTGAGCTGTGTTCCCAGCCCTGCTGGCTCATTTCTTACTGTGGGTCTGCATGAAATTCATTTATATTTCATCAACCCTGGTGAGATGGTCTACCAGTGCTGTGGGATTCGGAGCTCCAGAAGAGCAACAACAGTCTGCTTTTCCTTGTTAGCTTGTTTGTTTGTTTATTTTCTTTGTTTGTTTGGAGGCAGAGTCTCACTACATAGTTCATCCTGGCCTTGAACTCAATAATGTAGCCCAGGCTGGCCTCAAACTCAGCAATCCTGCCTCAGCCTCCTGAGTGCTGGAATTTACAGGCATGTGCCACCATGCTGGGTTTATTTTTGGTTCTGTAGTTCAACTGGCCTTGAACTTGCAGGGATCTTCCAACCAAGTGCTGGGATTACAGGTGTATGCCACCTGGCCCAGCATCACTGTTAAGTTTGTTATGAAGCAGGTTCGGAGACATGGTTGGGCAATGTCGCCCCCTCCACTTTCTGCCCAAAGGAGTGTCACTGGTACTTGGAGAAATCACACATTTTGGTGCAAGAACAATGTGTGAGAACTCAGGCGTCAGCTATGTGAAGAGCACAATGGAAAGTCGGCCTTGGAGTACTGACCAGTGGTGTCGGGGTGGCCATGAGAAGTGTGGCAGCCTGGACACGCCTCACAAATCACACACTTCCCTGGCAGGTGGAACCCAGCACTCAGGAGTAGCCTGCATCCCAGAGCTTCATCCCATAGACAGACTGCTGGGTATGAGTGGTCAGTGGCAGCCCTGGCCCTGGCCTTGTGCCTCATCAGGTTCCTCTGGTGCCTCCCTGCCAGGTACAGAAGCAGACAGGCCCACCATCCTCCTGCATGTGTCTAGACATGCCCCCTCTACTTTCATCTTTCTTCCTGGAGGTTGGAGACTAGAGGGTGTTAGATGGCAGGGCTCGAGGTAGGTGGACAGTGGCCTGCTACAGGAGCAGACCACAGCAGGGCATGGACACCCAGGCAGCCCCGTGGGTTACTCCTAGACCACTTCCCAGGAGGATCTCTCCTACTTGGTTTCTCATCACTTCTGTGACCCCTGTCACCCAGGGGAGAGAAAGCCTATCTGTAGTCATGAAAAGGGCTGAACAGTCTCAGCCTGACCAGGCAAGCTGCAGGTGATTCTGATCCCCAATCCCTGGAAGTGTGAGCCACTCAGCCCAAGCCTGAAGTCACAGCAGAGAGATGGAGGGCTGAGTGGCAGGAGACTGCTGCCCCTTGATTCAAATTCTGGTGTTGGAGAGGGGCTGGTGAGGAGGATACTGGGCATGGAGAACTGTGATCTGGCCTGGGTCTCACCCCTCAGGTTTGCTGTGGCTCTTGGAATTGTCACTGCCCTTGCCCGAGGCTACATGCACAGCACATGGTACTGTTCTACACACCTGTGTGTTCCTCTCCTAACCCCTAGTTCCTCAGCCTGAATCTGTCCTGTAACTTCCCAGGGCTCTGCACCTGCCATTTCTGACACGTGTGTGGGGGCAGTTTGGGGGGAAGACCAAAGTAAGACCCAGGGAAATGACAGTGAAAAGGGGTGACCTGTGCCCCTCCAGGTGCCTGGCCAGGAGTTTGGGGTGGCCCTGGCTCTGGTGTCTCCTGACTGGGTCAACTAGGCCCGGCTGGGGCTCCTTGGCCTCTTTGGCCTAGGTTCTAGTATCCTCTGTGGTGCCCATGACTTTGCCTGCCTATGCTTGTGGTTGGCAAGCCCCACAGCTGGGGTGCAGCTGAGCATCAGGGATGTCAGACTAGGTAACAGGCTTCTGGACACCTGATGTCCTGAGGGCTCAGAGGACACAGCCTGGCTGGGCCATGCTTGTTGCCCAGCTGCCCTCAGAGAGTGCAAAGAGGCAGATGCCTAGAATCTGAAAACAAACTGTACAACTAATAGAAGTTCAGGGCAAGCCAGGCATGCTGGTGCACGCCTGTAATCCCAGCACTCAGGAGGCTGAGGCAGGAGGATCATTGCAAGTTTGAGGCCAACCTGGGCTACAAAGTGAGTTCCAGACCAGCCTGAACTGTGTAGTAAGACTCTGTCTCAAAAAGGCAAAAAAGAAGTTCAGAGCAGCTGGACATGGTGTTGCACGTGATATTGCACACCCCAACACCATGGGAGGCCGAGGCAGGAGGATCACAAGTTTGAGCCCTGCCCAGGCAATTTACCAATTTAAAAATAAAAGTATGTAAAATAAATATAGCTGGGGATATTGCTCAATGCAAGGGTCCTTCGTCCAAGCATGGGATCCTCCTGCCTCAGCCTCCTGAGTAGCTGACATTATAGCCAGGTGTAGGGGACCTAGCTCTGTGTACTTTTCCATGTGGATATGTACATGGAGAAGCAGGGCTGTGCTGCATAAATGTGGTTTTGTGATATGTGTTAACCAGCATAGTTGTGAGCTGTGGTGCCTGTCTGTGTGCAGCGCGCAGACATGTTAAGTCCTATGCATGATTCCTGGGGCCAGATGATACAGCTCAGTGGCATAAGCGACTGCCTGGCAGGTGCATGGTCCTGAGTTTGATTCCCAGTAACCACCCCCAGAAAAACCAAAAACTGTCCATGCGTGGTTCCTGTGTGGGAGTCCCCAGCGTGCAGCTGGAGAACACAAGGAGTACACATTGGGGAGTGTGATGTACGTGACCAGACTGTCATCAGCAAACCTCTTCCCAGCTCAAATTCCCCCTCAGCCTAAGAGGTGTTGTCAGACCCTGGTGCAGTCATCTCTCTGTCCCGTTCCATCCCTCTGCTTGGAGTGTGTAACTGGGTGACGCTGAGCTGTTCATTCCTGGGGCTTTAAGTGCCCATGTTATATTGTACCTCTTCTTGCTTCCTATGGTATTGGGACCTGAACCCCAGGTCTCACACGCTAGGCAAGTGACTCTGCTACTGAGCTGCATCCCAGCTTTTCTAATGTTTTTACTTGGCAACAGAGACTTGATGAGCTGCTCATGTGGCCTCAAACTTGGGACTGTCTTGGCCCAGCCTTCTGAGTAGCTGGGATATCAGGCATGTGCTATTATTCTTAGCCCCCTTCCTTCCTTCTTCCCTCCCTTCCTCCTATTTTCTTTCTTTCTTTCTTTCTTTCTTTTGTTTTTTGAGACAAAGTCTCACTACGTAGTCCAGGCTGACCTCAAACTAGTGGCAATCCTCCTGCCTCAGCCTCCCAAATGCTGGGATTATAGGTATGCACCACTATGCCTAGCCCTTTCTTATTTTTTAGTGGAACATTTTTCACTGGGGTGTCTGTCTTTTCTTCCTGCCCCACTTCTTTTTCCTCCTCCTCCTCCTCCTTTTCTTTTTACCTTTTCAGTACTAGGGATTAAACCCAAGGTTTTTGCATTGAGTTACAGCCTCATCTCTGTATATTTATTTATTGTTATTTTGAGACAGGTTTTTGCTAAATCACTACATTGTCCAGGCTGGGCTTGAATTTGCAGTCCTCCTACCTCAGCCTCCCAGAA
>NW_004955476.1:11252243-11285491 GCF_000276665.1 Chinchilla lanigera
CAGCATTTTTTTTTTTTTTTTGCCGTACCAGGGATTGAACTTGGGACCTTGTGCTTGCCAGGCAGGTGCTTATGCCACTGAGCTATATCCCCAGCCCTGGTTTTTTATTCTTGATTTGTAAATTTTTTTTATATTGCAGATAGATTGTCAGGTAGAAATCCATTGTCAGGTATGTTTCAAATATATATTTTCGGACTTACTATTTGCTTTTAAATTTGCTGTTTTGTTTCCTAAGTGAAAATTTTTTGTTAGCTGGGTATAGTAGCCTGTAATCCCAGCACTTGGGAGGCTGAGGCAGGAGGATCACTGAAAGTTGCAGGCCATCCTGGCTACATAGTGAGTTCAGTGCCAACCTAAACTACATAGTGAAACCCTGTCTCAGAAAACAGCAACAAAAATTTTACTTTTTGTTGCCCAGGCTGGCCTGGAACTCAGGGTCAAGTGATTCTTCTGTGTCAACCTCTTGAGTAGCTAACAGTACAGATGTGTGCCACTGTATCTGGCTTTGAAAGTTTTATATTTTTATGTAGTAGACTTTGGCAGTATTTTCTTTTTTACCATCTCCCATACTGATAACAGTTGGAGAAGCCTTCCCTACCCTGAGGTTATGTGAATAGGTCTTCACAGTTTTTTCTGGAACCTTCTATGGCTCCATTGTTTTATGCTTCACTGTGCCTGAGATTTCCTTGTGTTTGAGGGGAAGTGGAGCCAGCATTTTCCTAGATGGTGGGCTGTGGTCAGGGTAGCCTTGGCAGTTGGGGTGGCTCTGTAGCCAGTGGTGACAAAACTGCCTGGTACCCAAGAGGAGCTGCTGGTCCAGGTAGGGAGCCCAGCAGTGCTGAAGATGACTCCAGCCAGCAGGACTGGTGCAGGGCAGGGCTGGTTCCGGGGGCCAAGGCCTAGTCCTCGGAACAAGCACCCAGACCCTGCTAGGGCAAGTGCTGGCTTCTGCAGTGGGGATGCTGGCCCCACCATGTGTTCCTGTGGCCAGCTGTCCATGTGCTTTGCTCTCTGCAGCTGCCTGGCCCTGGAGGTGGACCGTGCTGTGACCGCCCACCATGCGGATGCTCCTCCCCATCCTCCCCATCCTTGGGCTCACTCTGGCCTGGGGCTCTGTTCGTGCTACCTTGTCAAAGTCAGATGCCAAAAAAGCTGCCTCGAAGACACTACTGGAGAAGGTAGGGTGCCTGGGGATGTGAGATGACCTCCCTGTCACCCTCGTCTTCCTCCCACTGGCTGGGGCTGTGAGCCGGACCAACAGAAAGGCTGCTGGACAAGCTGCAGTTAGTTGGCAGGTGGGTGGCAGCTGGCCTGTGGCCCGGGCAGCCCTGGCATCCAGCCGCCACTGCTCTGAGCAGCTGCCCCTGGAGCCATGTTCTGAGGGTGGCAACCTGCTCAATGGCACCCTCTTCCCCATGTGGCCCATCTCCTGTGACAGCTGCCATCTGCTACCCCTGCCTCAGCTCATGTTCCTGTGTTGTCAGTGTTATCTCCTCTAATGCAAGCTTGCAGCACGGCCCTGTGCTATCTCTCTGGGGTCCCCTGGATTGTAAACTCGAGGGAGGGGCCCAGTCCAGCCGACCTTCGATTCCACGCTGCTAGTCAGGCTGGTGTCACAGGACCCTCCCTGACTTGGGGCAGGGGACTGCACAGTGGGCATCTGTCTCTCACGGGCTCTGTGGCATGAGGTTGGGAGGAGGCCAAGTCGGGGAGGCTATGCTGGACCTTGGAATGTGCACAGAACGGCAAGTTGTAAACACGGCTGAGGACATCAGGAGCAGAGTCTGGGTAAGGAGGCAGGTTCACAGGAAGGGGTCATGGGGTTTGGCCAGTGGGGTTGCACAGGCCAGATGTGTTCTTGACAGGTGCAGCCTTTGGTGCCCAGATTCGCACTGAATGGTCTGAGTGGGCCCTGTGAGGGGTGGGTACAGAGGGCTGGAACGTAGCTCAGGAACAGAGCACTTGCTTGATACGTGCAGACTTTGGGTTCTGTCACCAGTACCAAAAAAAGACAAAAAAGAGTGGGAGTGAGCACTGACAGCAACTACTGTCTACCTATGCTGTTCTTTGGAACAGTCCCAGGGATTCTGAACACAGGAGTGGGTGCCCTTCCAGCCCACCCTTCCTGGCCAGAGGTGAGACCTAAGATTCCACCGTGCTTGGTCCTCCATCTGCCAGGTCTCCAGGCCATCCTCACCGTGTTGACCCAGAGACCAAGCTGAGGCAGAACCAAGACGTTCCATGGCACATTCCGTTCTGACACCACGTCCCATGCTGAGCAGGCATACTGATGGCTTTCTCCCTTTCCTACTGTTTCAGACACAGCTTTCAGATAAGCCCGTCCAAGATCGTGGTCTGGTGGTGACAGACCTCAAAGCTGAAGATGTGGTCCTCGAGCATCGCAGCTACTGCTCCTCGAAGGCACGGGAGAGGAACTTCGCTGGGGATGTCCTGGGCTACATCACTCCCGTGAGTCCAGCCCTCGAGGTGCAGGGGCCCTGAGGCTCCAGCAGGCTGCCCCCACCCGTGGTGCTGGCTGCCTCCTTATGTGCTGACCTCCCTGGACTGTGGCCGCTATGAGACTGCAGAGAGGTGCTGCTGCAGAGATGGCAGGGCGAAGGGTGCCAGGATTTCTCTGGACCTTGCGCCTCGTGGCTGCAGATCCCCCCTGAGTCTAGAGGACTCTCGGGCCATGTGACCATGCTCAGGGTGGCTGGCTCAGGATGAGACTTGGAGAGATGAGTGTGATCATCCCTGGTGAAGGGGCAGGGCCAGGATCCCAGGCTAAGGTGGCCGTCCCAGCGGTTCTGTAGCACTGAAGGAGAGCCCTCTGGGCAAGGGTTGATGTCTGCCCAGGCTGAGCACTATCAGCACTGGCCAGCTGGCCCGGCATGCATGTGCAGGGCAGCCAGAATGATGATGTGGTGACGAAGCAGAGATGCGCTCACGTGCTCTGTCTGCCGTCTCCCCTGCCAGTGGAACAGCCATGGATACGACATGGCCAAGGTCTTCGGGAACAAGTTCACACACATCTCACCCGTCTGGCTACAGCTGAAGAGGCGTGGCCGGGAGATGTTCGAGATCACAGGCCTCCATGATGTGGACCAAGGTGCTCACCCTCCCTTGTGTCTGCTCGTTCCTCCGCTGAAGAGTGCATGTCTGTGAGTGTGGGAGTGGGTGTGTGATGCTGGGATCACTGTTGAGAGTGTGTGACTGAGTATATTGAGTGTGATAGCAGATGTTTCTGTGGATGTGGCTGTAAGTGTGATGAATGTGGTCTACACCCTCAGCAGCACACAGCCCAGCATGGACACCATGGTGAGGGCTGCCAGGGGAGCAGGGCAGGGTGGGCTGGGTGGAGGTGCCAGCACTGGGGTCCTCTGTGGACCCATCTTGGCCCTGGGGCTCTGGGGCCTGTGTGACAGGACTTCCCTTGCATGCAGAATGTGGAACAGGCCCGAGCAGTGAAGGGCGCAGGTCCTAGCACCCCCTCCTCTCCCTTCCTTAGCGGGTTCTTCTACTCAGTCCAGGGGAGATGCTGTGCTGCCGACACATCCTGTCGGTGTGGAGGGATGGGATGGAGCCTCACATCAGTGGGCTTTGAAGTTCTGAGATGAGTGGTTTTCCTGATGCTGTGAGAACTGTGGGGAGAGGACAGTTGGTCAGGAAATGCCTGGCGCATGCTGGCTGCCCTCAGCTCAGAGAAGCAGCCCTGGGATGGCATGAGGTACAGGTGCTGTCCTGACTCAGACCATCCCTGTGCTGGCAGAGGAAGAGTAAGCTCAGAGACACTCTGTGGGCCAGGAGGAGGGGCATGGCCAGCAGAAGGGGTGGTGGAGCACTGTGCCTGGGTCAGGGGAGAGTGAGATTCTCCCTGCAGCCTCCTCTCCTCTCGGGCTGAGCTCCACTTGTGTGTTGATGCCTACTGTTCTGAAGGTTTTCCTCCCTGGATGGGCTGGATCTCCCAGCTGGGTGCCCGCTCCAGCACTTACTGTCCCCCCACACTCCACAGGTTGGATGCGAGCCGTGAAGAAGCACGCCAAGGGCCTGCACATAGGTGAGTCCCACAGATCTGAGAGCCATCGGGGGCAGCTGCAGCCACACTGAAGGTGGCACTGCCTGCTGGGATGGATGAAGCCCTGAGGCTTTCATAGGTTCCTGCGGGCCCACCCACGATGCTCAAGTGCAGGTCCCTCCTCTGACACCTCTGACTGAGGCTGGCCCCAGTGTGATGTGCACAGGCCATGGCCATCAAGGCCAGTCCTGCTATTCTTCCTGTTTCTTCCTTTACCATCTAGTAAGCACTTCCAAGCTCCCTGGGGCCAACCCTAGGCCAGACCTGACGGTGAAGCTGGCCCTGCCTAGCAGAGGGCATGTATCCCCACCGCACTGAGAGCCTGGGCAGCAGTGAGCGTGTCATCACAGGCAGAGATGGGGCTGAGATTCAGTCTACCCCCAGCTGCGCACTATCCCTGGGAGTGCAGAGTCTGGGCCAGGACTCGGGAGCAAGTGGGGCTGCTGTGGGCAGGTGGAGGGTGGAGCTGCTGTGGACAGACTGTGAGCAGCCAGGAGCCAGTGGAGCAGGGTTCTAGCCAGCGCCTTTCATCAAACCTGGTGAGCGGGAAGGCTGTCAGCAGGACTTGCTCCTTCCCTGATAGATCCCTCCCTTCCCAGCTTGCACTGATGTGGGCAACCATATTGGACTTATAGCTGTCTTGGGTGGCATCCCCGTCCATCTTTGTTCTTATTCAGCTCTGAGAACCAAGGGGACACTTTGGGGGGGCCAGTAAGCAAAGGAGGGTAATTTGGGGTTTCTCTGTCACAACCTCTGTGTGTCCATGCCCCCGCCCCTAGTGCCTCGTCTTCTGTTTGAGGATTGGACTTACGATGATTTCCGGAATGTCTTAGACAGCGAGGATGAGATAGAAGAGCTCAGCAAGACTGTGGTACAGGTGGCAAAGGTGAGACCTCTGGGTGTCTCGGCCTCTGAGTGTAGGTGGGGCTCCTCAGCACAGCTACCAGACTCTGCCTTCCTAGACAGAGCCTGCCGCTCCCTCCAGGACCCTCCCACGTCTCGCTGGGACTCTCCCAGGGCCTTACTAGCTCCTCTTGCCTGGCTTTTTTTTTTTTTTTTTTGAGAGAGGGTCTTGCTGTGCAGTTCAGGCTGGCCTTGAGCTCACTTTGTAGCCTGGGCTGGTCTCGAACTTGGAAGAATCCTCCTGCCTCACCCACCCAAGTGCTGGGATTACAGGCATGCACCACCACACGTGGCTTTGCCTGGCTTTCTTCCTGGATACCTTCTGACCAAGCCCATGTCTTCTATTTGAGGACAGTGCCAACCCAGGTCAGG
The DNA here is from genome assembly GCF_000276665.1 of Chinchilla lanigera. NCBI lineage: Eukaryota > Metazoa > Chordata > Mammalia > Rodentia > Chinchillidae > Chinchilla > Chinchilla lanigera. Next base: position 11,257,594 of record NW_004955476.1, read on the forward strand.
CTGCCATGCACTCCGTCTTGATCCCGGAGGTTATCTGGGAGTCCCAAGAGTGGGCGACTTGTGTCTTTGGCCAGACCTCTGCTGCCCTCCTTGGAGAGGAGCATCCCTGCAGCTGCCTGCAGCTTGGCCTGCAGGGGTGGTGGAACTTGAGCAGGTGAATGCATGGGCGTGGCCCTGCTGCCCCTCCAGAGGGGTTTGGGGCTGCACAGGGTTGTGATCTTGCCAATCAGGCAGGGCAGTGGCTGAGTGTGTGTCTTTCTTCCTGTCCCTCCTGGGTCCCTGTTGCTCCTCACCTGCTGCCATTTCTTTCAGAACCAGCATTTTGATGGCTTCGTGGTGGAGGTTTGGAGCCAGCTGCTGAGCCAGAAGCACGTGTGAGTTGGGGGGAGGGGGGGCAGGTGGCTGCACGTGGCCCTTTCTGGCTCCAGAGTTGGCAGGGTCCAGAGGAGGGAGCACGGTATATTGTTAGGGGCAGAATAAACAAAAAGTGTGTTTATCATTATAGAAAGAGATTTGTTAGGGAGCTTAGAGAGTCAGAGGCAGGGGGCTCCACATGGCCGTCTGCACACTGGAAAGCCAAAGGATCCAGGAGCTGCTCAGCCCAAGATGGGAGCTGCAGAACGAGAAGGATTGAGGACGCAGCATCGGCCCAAGGTGGAAAGGTTGGATGCTCCCTGGAGAGCTGTTGGGCAAGTCTACATCAGAGCTCAGGAAATGGAGCCTGAACTGCAAAGGCAATGGCAGCAAAAGACGCACTGGCTCGAGCAGGATGGAGCTCTTGTCAGAAGTGCGCCAGCTTCCTCTGCTTCCTTTTCATTATTCTGGCTAGGCTACAAGCCTATTGCTTGGTGCTCCCCACAACTGGGGTGGGTTTTCCCCTTCAGTTTGCTGGCCTTCATACCAGTCTTCTCTGGAAACCCTCACAGACACACATAGAACTGTGCTGCCCTCATCTGCCTGGCGTTTGTTTCTAAACCCAGTCACATCGACTGACATGATTAGCAGTCAGGGAGAGCGAGTATCCAGTAGGGCTTTCTACCTGTGGTCTCTGTCTTGGGTGGGAATGGGATGCCAGCAGTGGAGACCAACTCAGAAGAGCCCTGAGTAGCCATGTCTGTGTTCCAGCCTCAAGGCCCTGGTGGGTGGTAAAGGGAATAGAGGATTCTGACCCGTAAGGATTCAGCAGGAGGAGGGTAGTCCAGATGGTGTGACCAAGGGCCAGACACAGCAGAAATCCTCACTGAGTACACAAGAGCCCGCCTGGAATGTTAACAAGAAGTCAGCCGCCAGGGGTAGTGGTGCACAACTGTAATCCCAGCATTTGTAAGGCTGAGGCAGGAGGATTATAAGTTTGAGCCCACTCAGGCAGCTTAGCAAGACTGTCAAAATTAAAAATTTTAAAAGGAGTGGGGGGGGAAAAAAAAAAAAGGAGTGGGGGCTGGGGATGTAGCTTGGTGCAAAGACATTGTTTTCAAACTGAGAAGAGGCCAGCCGGGTGCAATGAGGACCTGACGTGTGACAGCCCAACATTCTCTGGGAAAGGGCCATCCAGGCCCCAGGTGCTGCCACAGTCCCTGAGAAAAAGCCACCCAGCACCCTTGTGTCGCCTTGCTGCTTCCCTGATAGGTCCCCACACCCTGGCAAGGTGAGCAGAGGCACTGGAATGTGCCCACAGCTCCTGCAGGTCCAGGACAGCTCAGGGCTGGCCAGAGCCCTGAGCAAAGACCTCTTCCTGGTCCTGCTCAGTAGCCACCTTGCAGGCAAGATGCTATAGGGAAGGTTCTGCCATGACCATGGGTCGTGCCACCTTGATGCCCTCGGAAGAGGCTGGTACAGCCCGTGGTAATATCCTGCATGGCAGAGGCCTGCAGCCTGCTCTCTGATCCAGTGACCTCCAGAGAAACACAGGTTCCGAAGTCAGCTATTCTCCCTTTCCTTTCCTGCCTGAGGGACTTCTAGTGGTGTGTAAGGCCCAGCTTCAAGCTGGGAGGCACTGTCCTGCCTTGCCAGCCCACAGGCACCCTTGGGTTCCTCTGGCATCCTCGCCAACTTCAGTGCTGCCACTGCTGCAGGCAGAAGGCCTGCAGGGCTCAGCTCTGCCGCCAGGAGGCAGCAGCCCCACACAGATCTGTACTGCTGTATGCCAGGCTTCAGTGGGGCTGGAGACCCAGGGCAGGAATGAAAGATGTGCCAGGCTTCCCTCGGCAGGCCTAAGCCAGATAGGCCCTGATATGCCCTTGGGAGGCCTGGTAAAGAAGGTAAGTGGGGAGGACGAGGGGAGATGAGGGGGCACACCACGTATGTGAGGGCATGCCTGGGTTGTGGGGAGGCTCTTACCCACATGCACAGCTTCGCCAGGCCCTGGGCCCTCCCCTGCTGACCTTCAGGCCCCTGTGAAGGAGGGGGTCACTCACGGGAAACATTTCCAGCTCCCATCCTTCTCTCTCCTCCTGGGACGACAGCTCTATTAACTGTGGTTTGTCATAACTCATTTCCATTTCAGTGCATTAAGTGGGCAATGAGACACAGCCTCATTGTGTCTGGGCCCTAACGAGTCATTAATACCAGAGCAGGAGGCTGGGGAAGTCACAGCACCTAGCCATGGGAGGGGCTGCAGTGGGGGGTGGGGGTGGGAAGAGCCACCCAGTCCTTCGTGTCAGGAGGGGGTCGCAGGGCTACTGACCTGGTGATTCCTTGTGCATTCTATGCCTGGCAGCAGCTTCCCAGGATGAGCCCAGCCTCTTAAGGAGGTGGCTGCTCTGGTTTTTGTCTCCTGCCCCACCTGTCACCTTGTGGGCATTGAGCCTGGTTTGGAACTGCCAGGTCAGCCTGCCAAGGCCATGGTTGGCTGTGTTTCCATGACATATGGACCTGGGGAGGCAGCCTGTTAGCTCCTCTCAGTGAAGTGAGGTGTCCAGGAGCCATCCCCCCAGCTCTGCCGATTCTGCTCCAGAGCGCCATGGGACCAGGGTAGCTGTCCTGGTGCAGTGGCCAGTGGGTACTTTAGGAAGGGCTGTGTGGGCAGTCTGGGGGGCCTGCTGGTATCAGGTCCTTCCTTGGGCTCCCAAGTCCCCCAGGGCTCCCACAAGAGTCCCCTGGGGAAGGGGATGAGACCCTTCTCCCCATGAGGTCTCAGCAGTTTGAGCTGCAGGGGGTGCTCTGGTAGCAGCCAGTGGCCTCAGCTGGTCCTAGCTAGAGGCCTACCTCCATTCACTGTGCTGAGGAGGTCCAGGGTCTCCACCGACAAATACCAAAGCCTAGGGGAATCCCTGCCCAAACCCAGCAGAGTGAGGGTGCCAGCTGTGCCAGGTCACTGAGGCCTACAGGTGGCATGATAAGCTTTGGAAAAAGGCTGCAGGCCCTGAGGTATCATCCCCATCGCCACCCTACAGCCTGCTCCTGGGGAAGGCCAGGCCTGTCTGTCCTGCCAGCCCCTACTTGGACTTACCCCAGCGTGCCAGGCCCAGGGTCAGCTGAGTAGGTTCTTGTCACACAGCTGCCTGCTAGGCACAGGCCAGGGCAGGTTTGTCCAGAGGGTCTGTTGGCGAAGCTTGGAAGGGACATTGCTGCTGCCATCCTACTGGAGTGGCTCCTCATGGTCCACGCATTCAGAGTGGCTGGGGGTGGGTACAGGCCTGTCTTCATGGAAGGCTAGTTCCAGGCCATGCCCTGCGGGCTGATTATTACTGATGGTAGCTCCCAGGCACCTGGCACCCCTTGCCAAGTGACCTTGGTCCCCTTTCAGCATTTTAGTCTGGTGTGTTTTAAGGACACTTGGAGGTAGCACAAAGGCCCCAGCCTTGGGGGCGAGCAGCAAGCCTTCTGGAGGTCCCTCCCTCTCTGGTCCCCCATCTGCTGGCCCCTGTGTACCTGGTACCCAGCCCCGGGGCCCAGCCCCTCCTTCTGAAGCCTACCTGGGTAGCTGTCAGAGTACCCCGTGACATTTCACAGCCTGAGGCTGACTAGGCCACCCTTAGATCAATGTGCTGGGCCCACCTCGGGGTCTGGACCTTGGGCTCTGTGGTCATTTGGGGCTCTTTCTCTGACCACACTTGGGTACAGCATGGACATCTGCTCTGGAAATGAGTCGGGGGAAAGGCAGCAAGAAGTGTTTTGTATAGGCTCCAGGTGGGGAAAAGCCACCTCGTTCAGCCCCCTTTGTGGGCCCACACTGGTCCCCATCCTGAGGGCCACGTCTACAGTGGGCTGGGAATGCCCCATGTTCTGACTGTCCTGTGGAGGGGCTTGGTCTGCGCCATCAGACAAGAAAGCCCCAAAGTCTGATCCATTCTGTCTCCAGGCAGTGGGTTCTGGGAGCCCTGGGTTCCCTGGGCTGACCCCACCTCTTGGTTTTTGCAGGGGCCTCATCCACATGCTCACCCATGTGGCCGAAGCACTGCACCAGGCCCGACTGCTGGCCATCCTGGTCATCCCTCCCGCTGTCACCCCGGGGTAAGTGCCTTCCTGTCCCGGGGTCAGGAGCAGCCAGTGCAGGGTTCCATCAAGGGCCAGTCCCTCTCGGTGCACACCATTGACCCACGCATCTGTGTATACGCAGGCCACTGCCTTGCAGGGCGGGAGAGGAGGATGCTTCCTGCTGGCTTTGGCATTCCTTCTTGTCACCTGTCAGTGGTGGAAGGCTGTGTCCTGCAGTGCAGATGAACTTGGAGGCCATTGAGGAATTCCTCAATTTGAGAATGGGTGGCTTCTGGACTAGTTTCCCTCACTCTCAGGCCCTGGAGCTCCTGGAGACTTACTGCTTTAGGTTGAGTCTACAGCCACTGTGCCCTGCCCTGGGTTAAGCCAAGCAGGGGAGGCTTGTGGGGCTGCTGGTCGTGCCAGGCTGTGTGCCAGGTGCAGACTACCCTCCCCAGCTCTGTGAGTGGCTCTTCTGGGGTGATCTGGGCATGACTGCAGGAGATAGAGGGGCTTGCAGCTCTCAATAGCCAGGTAGGGGTACACAGGTTCTGGCACATTGGGCAGGGGTCCTAGGTCTGTGCACAGCCCACCAGTTTCCAAGAAGCAGACCTGGCTACCGTCCCTAGCCCTCAGCCAGACACTCCATCACCCCTGCAGCCTGCGGCTCATTAGTGGATGGGGTTGGACATGCCCCCCAGGGCCTAGGTGATGCATAGGCCGATTGAGTCACACAGCAAAGCACTCTGCTCAGGTAGAGCCTGCATTGTGCTCAGGCAGCTGAAATAGATGCTGGCGACTGCCTGCCCACTCCACAACCCGCCAGCAGTGCCACTAACCGCTATCTACCACAGGCCATAGGCAGGCCACCTTGGGGTGGTTCCCCAACTTGGCCTCCAGGGTACTCTGAGCCCTGTGTGACTTTCTGTCTGTGGTTCCCTGGCTTCCTGTAGACTGCCGCTGAGGGCAGCTGCAGATCAAGTTAGGCCATGGTCCAGCTGGTGGCTCCTGCTGACCCCGCTCCAGAGGTGAGCCTGGAGGCCACATGTTCCCATATATGTTTGTGCATGTGGCACCTTCATGATAGTGCAGTGGGGCTCTGTATTCCATATGTCCTTGGTTTTTGGTCAGCATTGTGCAGAGTTGTAACTCCTATGCCTTTTGCTAAGTCCTGGAGGGCACTATCACAGCTGACCCTCAGCAGCCCTCTCAGGCCTGACTCTGTCCCCACTTCTCCTCTGAGCTGACCCTCCAAGTACTGTGTGGGAAGTGGCCAGCTCTGCTCCAGTAGCCTGGCAATCCCACCCTTGCCAGGGAATGGGGCCCATATCCAGGGCTTAGGGTGCTGCAGGACTTCCCCGAAGCTTCGTCCTTCTCTTTTTTGACCTGAGACCCTCAGAACATCTGGCCTGTGCTCCCAGGGCTTGCTGGGGTGGTGAGGGTGCAGCTAGGGGACACTTCCTGAGCTGATGGCAGCCCAGATGGAGGGGAAGGCTAGGCCACAGCACCCTGAGCTGCATGGCCTCCACTGGCATTCGTGTGCCAGGTCCTGATGTCTAGAGCATGGATAGAGTAGCGCAGCCAGGGAGGCCATGTTGTCCTTGGTGGTTCAAGGATCACCTGTGGGAAGATGCAGGAGCAGCTCTCAGGGACACTCTTAGAGTCCAACGCAGGCACCTCAGAGGTGCCCTCTGAGCCAGCCCAGACCAGGCAGGAAGTGGACATGGGGAACTGAGGCTATCTCCACCTTCACTTGCAGTAACAGTGCAAAGCTGCCTTTGTGGGGTACCTGGGGGGACAGAGACTGTGCCTGCTAGGGCTCCGCTCTTGTTGCAGGGCCAGACCTCTTGCCTTCTAGGGTGGGCTGTGCCGCCCCAGGGGAGTCTTTTTATCATCCCTGCCCTTGCAACACAGGAGCCCGCCCCTACCTGAGTCCTCCAGTGCCTTCCTGTGGGGTGTAGATTGTGCTCCTCATTTACAGCAGAGGCTGGGCCAGCAGAACACACATCTGCATGTGTGTGCGTGTATGGAGGGGTGGCTTCCAGCCACCAGATGCAAATACAGCCTATCCTTTGTCACCAGCCAGGCTGCACTCAGCCGCCAAGGAGAGGGCTTGGCCCCGCACTATTCTGCTGCAGCACTTGCTATGCTGACCTTGAGCCCCACTCCCAAGGCCACCACCTCATTTCCCCTGCAGTGGATGAGACCCTGGGGGAGCAGCAGCCTCCATGAACTGGTTTAATTAGATCTCGAAGCCTGCGAGGGCAGTGGGCCTGCTGTCCAGGGTGCCATGTCAGGCCCCAGCCCCTCAGGCTTGGAGCTGACCACAGGCCCAGGGCTACCTTCCTTCCCAGATCCAGAGGCTTAGTGGTTTGGGATCCCAGAGGAGCCCAGGGCAGAACACAAGAGAGGGGCAGCTGGACCCCTGCTGCATGAAGGAGCCCTCCCAGGGTCTACTAGGTTTCTGGAGTCTGGGGCCTTGGGGTAAAGGGCCCAGTGGCTGCAGAGACTGGGTCAGACCTGCTCTGGGGTTTTGGGGGGCGGGGGTTACTTTTTTTTTTCTTTGACTTTTTTTTGAGACAGGGTCTCACTATGCAGTTCAGGCTGACCTTGAGCTCACTTTGTAGACCAGGCGGGTCTCAAACTCGCAATGATCCTCCTGCCTCAGCTTCCCGAGTGCTGGGATTGTAGGCGTGCACCACCATACCCTGCCAGACCTGCTCTCTGGAGGAAGGGTGTCCGCAGTTGGCAAGATGGGACGACTTAAGGAGGAGGACCTGAGGTGGCCAGAGCCACAGGCAGCAGCCACAGCCAGGTTGTCCATACAGGTGCTAGGGCACAGAGCCCGTCTTGGCATAGGTGGGCACAGCCAATGTGGAGAGCTTGCAGCCGTGTGGGCTGGGCGCTTGGCATTGAGAGCCACTGAGCACGCACATTCACTGCTGTGACCGTCTGGAGCCCACCCAGGACCGGGTGCTGGCTGACGTGGGCTTGACTTCTCTTTTCTTCTGTGCTCCCTTTCCTTTTCTCGGAAATGACTTTGGGACATAAGATTTTCAGCGTGAACGGTGACGTTTGTGTATTGGAAGTCACGCTGTGTCTAATGTGCTGTCAAGCATTCTTCCGTCTCTGGACTGTGCAGAGCCCGCCTTCTGTCCGGATGCCATGGGTCACAGACAGATGGCTCTGTGTCCGGGCTGTCCGTTTTGTGCGGGCCAGGAATGATGGAGAGGGATGTCAGGAGGGAAGCCCAGGTGGAGGGGACCCCAGGGACAGCCAGGCTGGGGAGAAGGCCGGGGACAGGCTGAGGGTATGCCCTCCCTCCATGGATGGCTACCACACTAGGGCTGCTCCTGACTCTGGACAGAGGCTGCCCTGGTGCCCCCGCCTCTGGAGCAGTCAGCAGTGATTGTGAGCGACCTGTGAGAATTGTCATGTGTCAGCCACTGTGCCGGGTGGTGCCATTGGTGAATCTGCAAGCACCACCATCCCTTCCTGCTTGGGGAGACGTTGTGGAGGTGTAGGGGGCACTGTGTGGTGGCCATTGGGAGCCACAAAGTGTGGGGCCAGCCTACTAGAGGCCATGAGGCGTGGGCAATGTGGTAAAGCCATGTGGCCATGAAGGACGGGCGTAATGGTGCTGTGGATGAGGCAGGGGACTGTGTGTGACAGGACATGGGGGACCCAGACCTGGATGCCCAGGAAGGCTGGGTGGGCACAGACAAGGTCAGACTGGGAGAAGTGCCACTCAGGAGCTCCAGCCAGAGTGCCAGTGGCTGCCAGGGACCCTCAGCCACACTGCCAATGAGAGTCAGCTCCTGCTGGGAACAGAGCACTGACATGACCAGCCTGGCCTGCACCTGTGAGCCCTGGGCCTGGAGAGCACGGCCAGTGGTGGAGCCTGCCGGCATTCGAGAGGCTGCACCGTGAGCAGCATCCAAGTCTGCCCCGAGGACAGCGGTGCAGACCCATCATTCCTGTCAGCACCTGCACAGCTCCTGGCCAGTTGTGCACAGCCTGACCACATGGTGTACCAGAGGAGGGCCACACCAGTGGGACCTGGCTAGGATAAATGTCACTGAGACCTGTGCCCGATTTGTCGCTGGCAGGGAGTAGTTTACCCCTTGGCACCCACAGTGTGGCTGTCCCTGGGCCTGGTGGAGGGCAGGTCTGGGTGGATGGAGGGGCTCCGGATGGACAGGAGAGTCTGGCTATCCATCAGCACTGGGCCCTTCCTGCAGCTGTGTCCCGCCAGGCCCCTTCCCTGGTGGCTGCTCATAGGTGCTGGCTGGGACTCCTACAGGGTCCAGCCCGTTCGTGGAGGCCTGCTATTTGTCTTTCTCGTCCCCTTGCTGAAGTCAAAGAAAGGCCTCAGTGCCTTGCCCAGCGGGGCAGACTGGGCTTAGTGTTGGTGGCCCAGGGCTCTGCTTTGCTGGGGACACGTCTGGAGTGAGGGTCTGTCTCTTTGGTGGTTGCACACTGGTGCGTGGCACTGACCTTGCCCCCAGCGTGGATGTGTCCCCAAGGCTGTTCCTCCTTTGTACCTGTTGTGCTCTGCTGGGGTATGGCCTCAGAGGCTCAGGTGTTACTGTGTGAACCTGGGTACTGAGCTCCTGGTTCCGCAAATGTCCTGGAATGCAGTCTGTAACCACAGGAGGCAGTTAGGGGAGTTTTTATTGGAAATAAGAATAGCTCGTGGCCGAGCATGCAGGCTCACGCCTGTAATCTCAGCACTTGGGAGGCCGAGGCAGGAGGATCCTTTTGAGTTTGAGACTAGCCTGGTCTACAAAGTCAGCTCAAGGCCAGCCTGAACTACATAGCGAGACCCTATCTCAAAAAGACAAAAAAAAAAGAATAGCTCATGAATTTCAGGAGGGCTCCCAAGGGAGTGGCCACATGGCCCCTCCATCCAGAGCTACTGTAATTATAGACAAGCAGAGCACAGGAATTGCTCAGTTGTTTAGTAGCCACCTGTCAGAGTGGCTCTGTGGATTCAAAACGACCAGTTGGAACTCTGGCTCCCAAACACAGTTCTTCAACATGTGGGGTTTAAAGGAAATGGGTTTTAGAAAACCTGGTTATTTTGCATTTTAAGTTCCTCAGAACTCAGGAGCTTAGTGGAGAATGGCTGCATCCCCAGTGACCTGTGAAAGTTCGTCGTGGGTCCCCAGTCCACACTCACTCCGTTCTTGTCTCAGCTCCTGTCATTGTAGCTGGTCACCCAATTCTCAGGCCCTTCCCATAGCTCCCTCACTTGTAGTCTGACTAAGCAAACCATTTCTACATTCTCCGCCTTGAAGAAGTACCCTCACTGCTGTTAGGGGAGCCAGGAGAAGGCCATATCTGGCTGCTTCGAGTTGAGAGGGGCAGATGCAGGGGAGATGGCTGTCTGGGATTTGGGGGCCTTGCCCTGTCCTCACTGTGGTCTGCTTTGTATCCAAGCCATGGTGCCCAGTTGACAGGAGGTGTCCTGAGGAGGATCGAGGCCACTGCTTCCCTCCCTGTGCTCACCGCCCTGAACCATGGCCTTTAGGGGACAGTGAAAGGGACAGGAGCCCCTCTGGATGTGGTGCCCCCGTTGGCCATCACTGGGTGTGTTCAAGGGGTAACCAGTCCGCAGCAGTGAGGCCTGTAAACCTTCAAGGGTACGCACGCGAGGGGCAGTGCCAGTGAGAGGCACGCTAGGCCCCTGGGCCAGGTGGGCCGCGTTCCTGCCCTTCCAGTGTGCAGCTGGTGTGGCCTTGGCTGTCCTCAGCCTCTCTGTCACACTGGTCCCCTGGAGCTGTCTCCCTCGCTGCGTGGGCAGGCAAGGTGTTGGGGACCACATGCCCCTGGGAGCTCCATGTGCAAGAGACATGAGATAGGACTGGAGGAGCCAGCCAACCCAAGAGAGCATCCCACAGGGGCAGGTTTTCCCCAGGGTCCCCGTTCCAGTCTCTGATCTCCCTTCTGTGCGGCTGCCAGGGGCCTCGTCGAGCCAGCCACTGATGCCCATTCTGGCGCACAGAGAATTCTGTCTGAGGTCAGCTTTGGGTCCCTAGGGTGCTGGCAGCTGAGTCTTGGTCTGCATGGGCACACTGAGCAGCCTGACGCTCCCCACCCAGGGAAGGGGGTTTCTGTCCCCTCCCACAGCGCCACAGGGGAGGTAGAGAGTCTGGCAGGGGCGCTGTGGGTGGGGCATCTGCGAAGATGGGGCAGATAGGTACTGGTGACACAGGCCTGGGCAAGGTGCTGTGCTTCTTGGTATCTGTGGGCAGGAGGTGCCTCCTTGAGAGCCCACCGTCCTGGAACTTGGCTGAGTCATAGGGTTCACTGTGAGACCCACCTCTGCCCTGCAGAGCCTCAGGGGAGCAGAGCTGAGTCTTAGGGGTCACTGTTAGACCCACCCCTGCCCACAGAGCCTTCCCAAGGCAGGGAAAACAGGTTGCTCTGCTTGGCCTCAGCCCCACCCTGGGTTCTGAGCGTGGCCCCAGACAAACAGAAGGTGCCATCTCCAGTCACAGTGACGCGGGACCCCTGGAGGCAGTAGGCCAGTGTGTCCTGACCCCAGCCGCACATCTCATCACAGGACCGACCAGCTGGGAATGTTCACACACAAGGAGTTTGAGCAGCTGGCCCCGGTGCTGGATGGCTTCAGCCTCATGACCTATGACTACTCCACATCGCAGCAGTGAGTACGTGGGTGCCTCAGGGAAAGGGCTCTCCGCAAGCTGCAGCCTGCACTGTGGCCTCTGGCCAGATAGCCCTGCCCAGGGCTCTGTGGCTGCCTGCACAGGGAGCTGCTGGTGGCCCCCTGCCTGGCCTGTGCCTAAGAGTGGGGGTCATGTAGGAGCCCTTCTGGTGGGGGCCCTGCACTGCTAGGGGCCACACACTCACCTCATTGTCACCCCATCAGGCCGGGGCCACCTTGCTGCCAAGGAGCATGGGAAGCAGATGCAGCAGGCATCTGACAGGAAGGGCAGAAGGCCATGTGTCTACCGAGCCTTTCGTACCCATGTCTCAGACATCTGCCTGCCAGTGTGCAGTGGGGAGGCTGCACACAAGTGCCCAGTAGAAGACATTCCGAGCGATCAACTCCCAGTTCTTCCCAGGCCATGAGAAGTGCCAGCCATAGCACAGAAGGAACATGCCCCAGGTGGCGGGCCCATGGAACTGACCTGCCTGTTGCTGAAACCCATTGTCCTGTCATCCCTGCAGGCCTGGCCCCAACGCACCACTCTCGTGGGTTCGAGCTTGTGTCCAGGTGCTGGACCCCAAGTCCAGGTGGCGGAGCAAGATTCTTCTGGGGCTGAACTTCTATGGCATGGACTATGCGGCCTCCAAGGATGCCCGTGAGCCCGTCATTGGGGCCAGGTGAGCCGAGGACCCTCTTGTCATGCTTCAGTGTCAGCATCCTTGCTGCTGGGCTGGTGAGGGCAGAGGTCCTGGGTTCCTGGGGTCATGGGCTCGGTGGAGGTGCGTGGCCTGGGGAGGCAGCCTCGGTCCTGTGTCAGTGCCACCCTACCTCAGCCCCAGCGCAAGGCACCACACTCCCCACAGTGTGGCATCCCCAAGCAGGGATGCTGAGTAGGTCTAGAAGTGTGCTGAAAGCTGGACACGTGCAGTTGCTGGGCTCATGTGTGGCCAGCTGGCATCAAGCACTGGCCACCTGTGGCTATACCTGGCTAGGACCTGTTCCTCCTGCAGGTCATGTCCTCTTGAGGGACTCCTGCACCATCCTTCACTGTGCGGTTCTTCTCCTGTGACTATGCCTGGCTGTGTTCTCCTGTGCCAGAGACCATGGTTTTCCCTGTTCTCTTCGTGCACCCACTGCCTGCCTGTCACCCCGCCTCTGCCGGGCTCAGGACTGGTCACTGGAGCGTAGTTCCATGAGGATATGATCAGGATACCCTGAGCCTAATCTGCATGCTCATGCTTTTTACTGGAGCAGAGGGCTGTGGGAGATTCTGTAGCCCTCTCCGCCCCACGCTCCCAGTGCCTCAGCTCCCGGAACTCTGTGCGCTCTCAGGTTTTCGGTCTCGCCGTGGCTGTCCTTTTGGCAGCTCGCTTTCTCCTGCCCGGTCCGTTTTGCCACAGTCTGCCCAGTGCTCTTCCATCACACAGGCTGCACATCTCATGGCTCGAGTTCTGTTGTGGGTTTTGTTTTACATCTTCCACGTCTCTACTGAACCCTTGCACTCGTAGGACTCCATTACTTCCTGTCCATATCTGCCAATCCTGAGCCTGGATCCACTCTGGTCAGCCCTGTGGTTGGCTATTCTCCTGGGCTGTGGGCCGGTGCTATAGGACCCCAGGCCATATTGCATGGGTTTTACCAGGGGCACTGGGTAAAACCAGGTTTGCTGGTTACATTCCAGCAAACCCTTCATCCATGTTCTGGGTGCAGTGAAGTCCCCTGGAAGTGCACGAGCGACCACTTTCCTGGTGGTCTCCTCCTGGAGAGTGGGGTGCAGAGACTGAGATGGGCTGCCGCTGCCTTGGGAGTCCCTGTGGGTTGCCTGGGCAGGGGAGCAGAGGCTGCACTGTCTGCCTTGTGCTGAAGGCCAGTGCTCTGGATAGGGGCAGAGCCAACCTGGCACTTGGCCGGACCTGTGGTTCTGGAGGAGAGCAGTTGGTGGTCGAAAGGGGAGTTGGGGTACACCTCTCCCCTGATTGTGATTCTCCAGCTCTAAGGGTACTAACCAGGGCTGCCCCTCACTAAGGCGCCCCTCCACGAGGGATGTCTGTGCTCCCAGCCATGGTGGGGAGTGGTGGTCCCACTCCTCTCCATGTCCCCGTGGCTGGTCCTGGAGTCTGGGCTGACCATCCTCTCCTGGACGCTGGCTTGGGGCTCAGCTGTGCAGACAAGGCAGGCCAGGCCTGGCTGAGAAGGGTGTAACATGGGAACCTGAGCCCTTGGTGGGTAGGAGGCCATCCTGGGGCTGCATGGTGAGCTTGGAGATGTGGGGCACCAGGAGGGCCCCTTGGGAAGCTGGTGCTGCGGTGGGACATGGGTCCTCCCTGGGTATTAGCTGCCCCATCCCTGCTGCAGGATTGAGATCCTCAGTACCTGGCCTCCCAGCCCCCATCGGTCCACCCTACCCACCACTGCCCAGTGCGGTGGGTACAGTGCCCCTTCTGCAGCCATCCTCATACTCGGACTCCTGGGAAGGCTCTGAAAGCTTTCTGGCATTCTTTGTGACCCCTGGCTCGGGAGCACTGGCTGGGGTAGCCTATAGCACTGGGGCTCCCCACACAGGCCCTGGCATCCCAAGAAGCCTGGCCAGGAGGAACAGGAAGCTACTTCCCTGGCTGCAGAGGGAGGTCTGCCAGTCCCAGGCTGGGCTCCATGAGGGAGCTGAGGTGCTGGCCTGGGGCTGCTGTGCGTCTCTACCTCTCCACCAGCTGGAATTCTTGCTTTGGCATCCTGGAGTCAGAGGCGGAGCTGTCGCACGGCCAGTTCCTCTGGAGCCCTCCCCTTGCCTTGCAGATGTGTCTTCTCCTGTGTCTTTGTGGGTCTTCCTGTGTCTCAGTCTCCTTCAGCTCTTTATGTTTTGGTGCTAGAGATTGAACCTAGGGCCTTGGTGTGCTGAGGCCGTGCTGCTCCCTGACTTCTTAGGAGGACAGTCCCTGGCCTCATTCCAACTTGGTCACCTTTGGTTTTTTTTTCTTTTTGTTTTTTTTTTCCAGTACAAGGAATCGAACTCGACCTTGCGCTTGCCAGGCAAGTGCTGTGCTGCTGAACTAAATCCCCAGCCCCAACTTGGTCACCTTTCTAGAGATTGCTTTGCCAAGTATGGCTGCATCCCAGAGTACTAGGGATTAGGCCTCTCACATACAAGTTTGGGGACACCCTGGAGGTGGACAGGATGGTGCAGAGGGATGGCAGCAGGAGTGGAGGATGGTTGCCTGCATCACTGCTACCTAAGCTGCAAACACAAGCACCCAGCCCGTCAGATCCCAAAAACATCAGTGGCCTGCAGATGGCAGAGCCCCACCCTCAGTTGTTCTGCAAGGGCCTGAGGGCCTAGGCATAGGGAGCCAGCACAAGCCTGTGCTCACATGTGTGTCCCTGTGCACACAGCCATGCAGACACTGCCCTCGGGCCTCCTGGCCTTGCTGGAGTTGGAATTCTGAGTTCGCCCAGCGGGGACAGGAAGTGCTACTCCTCCTGGCCAGCTTCTTCCCTGCCTGAGACACCCTTTGCCCAGGCTCCTGGGCACAGGGGAGTGATGTGGGCACTGGACAAGCCTGCTCGGCTTAGCCTTCCTGGGTCGGGGCAGCATCGTGGACGCCCACTCTGCGGGGCTCCTCCTGTGAGAACTGAGACCGCATGTCCATCCTCAGGCCCCAGTGGCCCTCCCCTGTCCTGGTGACATCCAGCCCCATCCCGTGGAGCAGCCACCCATGCCCTCCCCTCTGGCCCCTGTGGTCTTGCCCCAGCTGGTCGTGCCCCTTCAGAGGCACAAGGCTGGATGGGCCTCCTGTCTGAGGTTCCCTGTGGACCTCCTGAAGCTGGAGCCTGTTGTCCCCTGCTTGTTCTGGAGGCTCCTCTTTTCTCATACCAGAGCCTGCTTCTTTCAGCCCAGGTAACCAAGTGGCCTAGCCAGGTGTGGTGGTGCACGCCTATAATCCCAGCACTCTGATGGTTGAGGCAGGGAAATTGCCAGGAGTTTAAGGCCAGTCCGAGCTACAAGGCGAGTTCAAAGCCAACCTGAGCTACACAGTGAGACCGTGTCTCAAACAAAAAACTCAAAATGGCCTATGTCAGCTCTTTCCTAAGTTCTTAACTTCGCCTTCTGCTGTGGGCCCCAGGTTCCTGTCACTTTAGTCCCTGTGCCCCAAATAGAACAGGGAGCCACTCCCACCCACCTTGCAACCCCAGTCCCACCGTCGTGCACCTGCAGGCTCCTAGCCCTCTGTCCCAAGGAGTAGGAGAGGGTGTGTTGGGTTCAGTTGGCACACTGCTGCTGGATCCCATGCCTCAGACAACCCAAGTGGGGCTGTAGCAGTGGTAACGAACCTATGGCACACATGCCACAGTGGGCTGTTGGCACTGTTGAAAGCTCCAAAAGGCTCGCCATTACTAGGCCCCAGTGAGCTCTGCACAGTCACCACCCTCCTTGTCCCTGGGCCCCATGCTTACTGGCAGCCCAGGCCTCAGTAACCAGCCTATTGGAGCTGCAGTGCCTCCTTGCACAGCTGCCCACCAGCCCGAGGTGGGGGCTGGCTGGCTGGAGCCTGTGACGCAGCAGGCTGCTGGGTGCTGTTGCCTGGAGGCCTTGCTTGGTGTTGTGGGTGGGCACTGAGCCCACACTGTCCTCGGCCTGGCCTTAGCACCACCAGACCTGCGCCTGCCGGGCACTCGGCCTTCCTTCCAGGCTAGGTGACTGCAGGACAGGGAGCCCGCTCAGGCAGGGCCTCTGCTAGCCCCTGTGGGTTTCTGTCAACCTGCTTTACCCAAAATCTGATCTCTCCAGGCCCAGGGGCTCAGGGCACCTGGAGTCATGGGTCATGGCCTCTCACCGTGGGACCAAATCCCTTTGTAAGAGACACATTCTGTGCCATCAGAAGGGGTGGAGGAGACGTGACTCAGCAGAATGTGGCCCTTGTGCGCGCACCTAGGCATCATGGCTGATGGCTGATGACGTGTTGGCTGATGGCCGCTCCCAGGCAAGTGAGGCCCAGATGTGGGCACAGGAGCCTCATGCACTCAGGGCTCCTTTTGGCCCTTTTGGAGCAAAATTGTCACCAGAATGGCTCACCATCCCATCAGCCCCCAGCTCTGGGCCGTGGGCCCTCTGAGGCAGTGGGGGACAGCTGCACCACCATGTGCACGGCCATCCACACCACCAGGCTCTCTTGGGCCAACTGCTCTGTGGGCCTCTGCCAGCCCAGCTGGCCGTCTGCCTGGGGTGAAGATGGTCTGCAGAGTGGTACCTGCTCAGGATGGCTAGGGGACTCCTGGGGGAGCCCTGGTGGCCTCATCATGCCCTGTCTTTGGAGAGCAGCCTGGACAGTAGACACCCAGAAAAGGACTAGTCCAGCTCAACAGTAGCCAAGTTACTGCCAGCAAGTAGGCCCAGGTGCTAATCAGGCTCCCCACGCTGAAGGGCGTTCCTGTTCCCCTGGTAGAACAAGCTGCCCCACAATGCCCACTGGCACTACCTGGCCTCAGCCAGGCACAGGTGAGAGGCAGAGGCAGTAGGAAGAGCTGAGTTTGGCCTGGCCTATGTGGCCTGTATTGTCCCTCTAGGAGCCTGGCCCTTGGTGGCAACTGAGCTCCTTGGGTCTTACAGGGCTTGGCTTCTGACACTTGGGGCTCGGTATTCCAGGGCAGATGACAGAGATCTGGGTGGCTGCCCCGATACCCTCCCAAGTGCCCAGGCCTTAGGGGCATCTGTCATGCAGCTGCATCCTCAGGCTGTGCCTGGCCTCTCTCTGGCCCTCACTTTTCTAACCCTGGTTCCAGGGCCTACTTGGGGAGCACCAAAGTCCCCTCTGCCACCTCCTGCCTCCTAGCTCCCTCAACAGCCACTTAGTAGACTTCTAACGGAGTGTGACCTGATGATTTGAGGGCATCCAAGCAGGTGGACAGTCAGGGCTGGGCTTGTGCTTCCTTGGAGAGAAGATTGCAAATCCCTGATGTTTCACAGGGCCAGGCCTGGAGGGGCTTCCCAAAGGGACCAGTGAGAACTGGAAAGGCCTGGTCCTCAGAGCAGAAGTGCCCAGAGGCATGGTGCAAGGCAGCGCCAGCTGGCTTGAGTGCATTGGCCCTCAGGATGCTCCCAGGGGCTTGGAGGAGGTGCCCTTTGGGGGACAGGTCTCACACTGCTCCTTCTGGTGCCACCCTCTATGCAGGCAGCAGGCCCCAGGGCCACAGGCACCTGGTAGAAGTCCTGCGGGCTCTATTCCTGCCATCTCCACTGTGGAGGGCTGAAGCCTGCCGAGTTGCTCCAGCTCACGCCCACCTCTGAGCCAGGTTGCCTCAAGGGACTGGGCACAGTAACAGCTGCCCCTGCCCCAGGACAGTGGCCTTCACCCAGCTCAGGATGCAGCCTCAGGTGGCTGGGCAGCTCAGGTCAGGAGGTGCACATGTGCCACCCATCCCTAGATACCTGTGCCATGCCACCCAAGTGCTGGCCTTCAGGATGGCCTCTGGTCCTGTCCTTGGGACTCAGCAGCAGCTGTAGAGAAGTAAGGAGCTGCTGGAACCATGTGCCTATGGTGCCATGGCCCCTCGTGGGCCATCTGCCCTGGTCTCCAGTGTATCATGCCTGGGTCTCCCACGCTTCTCACACCCCAGGCCTAACCTCACCCTCTGGTCAGGTGGAGGGTGTGGTCCCTGAACTCTGGGCTCCTGGTACCCAGCAAGGAACTGCTGGGCTCTGGGTATGGTGCCGACCCCAAATCCAGGGGCCTGGAGACTGCTGCCCCTGCCTGCTGTCTCCTTACCCTGTCCTGCAACTGGGCTCTAGGCAGCTTAGGACACCCATCAGTTCTGCAGAGCAGGTGGCAGGTACTTTGATGACTGAGGAGCCCTTGGGGAGCCTGGTGCCCCAGGGCCTGGGTGTCGTCCCCCACTGCCTGTCTTTTACCACAGGGCAGTAGCTCCTCAACCTGCGGCCCCTATGGCCTCCCCACTTGTGAGACTGCCACATGGGCCAGGTAAGGGTGGCTGTGGGGTGCAGCTGGCTCCCCACCCACACCTTGGCCTCCCCAGGTACATCCAGATGCTGAAGGACCACAGGCCCCGCATGGCGTGGGATGGCCAAGCTGCGGAGCACTTCTTCGAGTACAAGAAGTGAGTGGAGTATGCACCACCAGGATGTGGAGGGGGCCCTGGGGTTTGGGTTGGGCCCATACCCAGGCCCTAGCTGGTGGGCGGGAAGCACCAAAATCAGAAGGTGGACAGTCCCTCTTGTACCGCAGGAGCCGCGGCGGGAGGCACCTGGTCTTCTACCCGACTCTCAAGGTAGTACCCTGCGCGGTGGTGGGGAGGGTTTGGGTCGGAAGCACCAGCCCTGCCCCCTAGTGATCCTGGCCCATGTGTGGGAGTCTACAGCTGCCCATGGACTTCAGTCAGTGCCCAGGGCAGAAGGGGCAGTTCCTGGGACGTGGTGGGGCGAGGAGCAGCCGGGCAGGCACCCATGTGTCTGTTGGTGCCCACAGTCCCTACAGGTGCGGCTGGAGCTGGCTAAGGAGCTGGGCGTCGGGGTCTCTATCTGGGAGCTGGGCCAAGGTCTGGATTACTTCTACGACCTCCTCTAGGCTGGGCCCCCAAGTGGATGTGGACTGTTGGCAGCTATGGAACAGCCGACTGTGTGAAATACAGGCCTTGTGTGTGCTGTGATGTCTTCTGTGGTCCTGGGGAGCCATGCTCATGCAGGGGTGCTGTCCCTGCCACTGGCCAGGGGGACAGCCTGGCTCAGACCCCTCACATGGTTTAGTGCTTGGGCTTGTCCACCCCTTGGCTGCAGGAGCCACCTCATGCTGACACCCCCCAGGGCTTGGACCCCACCCAGCTCTGCTCAGTGGCCAGTGTAGATGTGGGGAGGGCCGTGGAAGACCCACGGGCCGCAACTGGGATGGGCGTCCTAAGCAGGATCTGGTTAGCCCCAGGCACTGTGCCCACCCCACCTTGGCATAGGGCTGAGCCAGGGGCTATCCGTCCCCCACCACTGTCCCTGGGCCCCAGCCCCTCTGCTGGCCATGTGGAGTCCTCACCCTCTTCTAGTACTCAGTCCCTGGTCCTGCTGGCCCAAGTGGATGGGTCTGTATCTGTCCCCAAGCCAAACAGGATCCTGCCTTTGAACTGTCCTCTGCACTAAGCTGCGCAACTGGCGCCCTAAGGGCCAGGATTAGGGGGCTGGACACACTAAGCCTGGGGTAGCAACTGGTCTCTGCCACTAGTCAGGTTACCATTGGCTGTCTCCTGCCCTGACTGGAAGGAGACCCTGTAGGCACCACTGTATCCAGCTGTAGACAAGCCAGGACAGGATGGTGGACAAGCTGTGTCCATAAAGGCCTGGGCTGGGCAAGACAGGAGGAGCCACATGGGGGCAGCACCATGGCCCTACCTCACCTGGTCAGTTACAAATGGTGTGTGGTGGCAGCTAGACACAGGCTCAGCACCCACTGGCACCTACATCCCTATACACGTGGCAGGTGCTGGAAGTAGCTCCCAACGCTGTGAGCAGACAGGATGGCCAGTGTTACAGGATAGAGACGGTCCCAGGCAGAGTTCTGGGGTGGGAAGTGAGGCTGCTGCCAAGTTCTGGTTCCGAGCCAGCAAAGTCGGGGATAGAGGTGCTGAGAGCTGATGGAGGACAGCATGGCCAGTCCAAGGGGCCAGCGGCTCCAGAGTCAAGCTGACCAGTGCCTGTGGGGGGTACTGAGCTCAGGCAGGGAGTGGCCACCTGCAGAGTAGATGTCACATAGGGGACCTCAGAAGAGGCTGAGCAGTCAGGGAGTGTCCTGTCTTGAGCTGTCCTCAGAAGGCTGCCCTGGCTTTGTTCCCCAGGGTCTCCCACCCACATGACACAGTCAGACTCCGTGTTCTCGTAGGTTTTTGAGAATGTGGAACACAAGACTCAAGCCCAGAGCCAGGGTCTGGGTCTGCTCTGCTCCCCAGTCCTGCGCAGCTGGGTCCAGAGGCAATGGGAGAGAGTGGTGCAGTTTGGAGGCCAATGTACCCCACCCGAGCCCCAGATGGTCACCACTCGGCCCCTGGTCACGAGGTGACTGGCCTGAGAAGGTCCCAGGCATGTGGCCTTTTCTTTAATTCTTGCCTGTGACAAGGGCCCTCCTTCCAGAGACTGAGGAGGGGACTGAGAGCGAAGGGACAGGGCAGGTGCCCCGCCCCCACACGAGTGAGGTTAAGAGGCGCCTGGCGCACAGCAGCCAGTCAGTGCTGCTCACGCACTTTATTCAATGCACCTGGAGCTGCAGCTCCGCGTGGAATGTGATGACGGGGCCCGGCCCCGGAGCACCAGGAGCAGTGGGGCTCAGGCAAGACTGGCCCTGCGTCCCCACACTGGAGGATCCGTGGGTACAAAACACATCAGAGCTCTTCCATCCTCCCAACCGCTCCATCTCGTCCTGAGACTCCACAGCTGCCTGCACTGAGGCACCAGCACCTGCCCCGCCCAGCAGAGCACAAGTCCCAGCTGGGAGTGGCGGCGTGGCTGGGCTATCTCCCCGCTGGGTGGTGTCCTTTGGCAGAGAAGCAGGGCGTCTCGTGGCCTAGGCGCAGTAGGTGTCTGCCTTCACCACCTGGCAGTACATGGTCATGGCAAAGGTCAGGCCCAGAATCTGTGGGGACAGGAAGGGCTGGGCAGAGTGCCTCAGGGCACCCATGGCTGTCCCCAACCACCACAGGCCTGGGCCTCAAGGCTCTCCACCATTGCCACGGCCTGCGTTCTCTGCCCTTGCCACACCCACCCTTCCTAGCTGTGGCCACCTGAGTGTCAGGACTGACCTACTTGCCCTTGCTGGGGAAAATGGGTGTGTGCACTAAGGCCACCCTCCCCCACCTCCACTCAGCCGAGACCGCAGGCAACCAGCCTCGGCCTCCCTAAGGGCACAGAGCTCTGCAGCGGGAGATGCTGGAGGCCTCCACCTCTGTCCTGGACTCTCACTCCTCCCAACCTGCACTCACCCCAGCCTGTCTCAAGGGTGTGCATGTGCCCGGCCCCCACACACCTGCACCAGTGCTGTACACAGCCCGAAGACGCCCACAGCCAGCAGGTTCTCCTGCAGCCAGGCCTTCACTGTCTCGTAACAGGGCTGCAGGAAAGCAGGGTCAGTGGCCGCCCGGACCCCACAGAACCCCCTCCCTGGGTTGCACTCACCGCCTTCCACCAGGTACCAGGCGCATGCAGCCCACAGCTGTCACTGAACTCCAGACAGCAGGAGTCAGGCACACGCGTGGCGTTGTACACCTCGAACCAATCGGTGTAGTTGGACACGCCACAGCAACGGAACTGGAGAGAGGAAGGTTGGCTGAGGCGGGAGCGAGTGGGGAACAGCTACGACCCCACCCTGAAGTGCCCCCGCCTCACGTCGGTCTGGATGATGCTCCAGGCATTGGTGAGCCCCACGTTGCCTGGCGTGCCATACAGGTGCAGGCCCTTCTTCAGGTCTTCCTGGGCATACCTGTCAATCTGGGGGTATGGTGGGGTCAGAGTAGGTGGGTGCCTCCCTCCCTCAAACCCCACACCCCTCTATCTCCCCAGTCAGTCCTGGCCAGCCACTCATCACTGTGTGACAACTCCAGAGACACAGGACCCAGGCAGCCTCTCACGCTGGGGCTCGGGCCCCTGGGCTGCAGGCCACGGGTCAAGCAGATTCACCTGCATACATCTAGGGGTACAGACAGGCCTGTCCCTGCTCTGCAGGGAGATCAGGGCCTGCGACCCCCCAGGAAGGAGCGAGGGAAGTGGCTGGCTCCAGAGCCAGGCAAGGGCGCAGAAGCTGGAGCAGCCTGCCACACCCCAGCAGCAGAGGGTCTGCAGAAGCTGCTGTGGGCAGTATGTCAGGCCCGGGCACAGGCCTGTGTCAGCAAATCTGTCCCGTAGAAAGAGGTGGTCAAATAAAGAGGCAAGCAACAGTGTGGCAGGGACTGCACTGCACATTCTGCTCTCTGACACAACTCCTATCAGAGGACAGCCACACTGCACTCAGCCATCATCCCCCGCCTCCAAGCCAGGCCCCAAGGGCTGCTGTCCATCCACCCTGTCCCCACCAAGGCCACACGCTTGGCCCGTACCTTGTCAGTATAGGCGAAGAAGAGTACGGCGATGGTGGCCTCCAGCAGGAGCACCAGCAGTAGCAGCACAAAGAACTGTGGGGAGATGGGGACCAGCCTCAGGGACCGCTGGGCCCAGTGCCCTGCCTGAGTGAAGGTCCTGCCAGTGCCCCCGACTCCCCGGACCCCTTGGCAGTCGATGGGTCAGGCACCCCCAGTGCACACAAGTCCTGGCCCCAGGGCCTCACCCCCACACAGCTGCACTCACAGTGAGCAGCAGGCACTTGTTCTCCTTGAGGGCCCCGATGCAGCCCACGAAGCCGATGGCCATGACGAACGTGCCTGTGACGATGAGCAGGTTGGCAGCCGACAGGGACGGAAAGGAGGACGACAGGGTGGCAAAGTTCCCCTGCGTGGCAGCTAGCCAGATGCCGACGCCCAGGACGCCACAGCCTCCCAGCTAGGATAGCAGCACCAGTGGGGGACAGGGACAGGACAGGGTGAGAAGCCCTGCAGGCCTGCCGTGAGGAGGGATCTTCCTGGCCCAGCACAGCCCTAGCCAGGGCAGGAGATGGCGGCTGCCCCAGGCTGGCTGGCTGGGAGCCCACACCAGGCTCTGGGCACGAGCCAGGTTGGTAGGCACCCACGGAGGGCTGGGGAGTGGACCAAGTGCTGCCCAAGGCAGCTGGCTGTGGGGTGCCTCCCTATTATCTCAGCCTCTTTGAGCAGCCAGCACCCCGCCCCTGCGTGCCAGCTCCAGGAGGTGCAGGGCTTCCCTGCTCCATGCTTCTGCTGCCAGCCAGCACCTGTGCCTGAGGTTTAGACATATAGTGCTTCCTGGATGCTGCAAGCTTGGGGCCCCCAGGAGCTGCTGAGTCCTGCCTGAGGCTGGTCTTGGGGCATGCCAGGGCCTTCCCACTCGCAGTCTGGCCACCAGGCTGGCTGGTGTGCCCTGACTACATCCCTGGTCCTCAGACTCCCCCTCGGAGGGGCTTCATAGAGCTGGCAGGATACCTTGGTGCACCCATTCAGACAGGAAACCTGGGCATCCTCCCCAGGAGAGAGGCACATGTGCCCAGGGTGCACAGTGCCAGGTGACATCCTCACTGGATGGTTTGTTCTCATGGCCCCGGGGCTAGCAGGGGCCTGCTGGCTCTACAGAGACCCCCTTAGCAGGACCCACAGGGACATGGTGCTAAGCAGGTGGGGTGGCTGGGGGCAGGAGCCCCCCTAGTGTTCAGGGCACTGTCACTCTATTATCACGGAGCACAGAGCAGCCTGGCCAGCTGCCAGCTCAGTCCACACAGCCACCCTGAACACCATCCAGGCCCTCAGAGCCCTCAGACAGAGTGCCACCCACCCCTGGGCCAGCTCACAGCCTCTGGGGTCTGCCAGGACCCAGTGGGATGAAGGGGGCAGGGGGACCCACAGGTCACCAGCTACTGTGTATAAGTGGCACCAGGTGGAACCATACTCAACTTGCCCCACTGCCACCCGAGTACTGGGTCAGGAAGAAGGGCAGCAGGGGTCCCCGTCGCCCCCACCTGCGCATGGGAAGGCTGCACATCCCAAGGACTCAGGTGGCCCTGAAAGATGCTGACCCCAGCTCATCATACCTGGGGGCATCATACCCAGGGTAGAACCCCAGGGCTACAGTGGCAATGTCTGAGCAGAGGGAAGGGGCTGGCACAACACGAAAATCACTATTGAAACCCAGAATGCCTGTGCCGTCCACCTCTGCCTTCCAAGGACGGCTGGCAGCTCTGTCAGCAGGAAAGCGAGCCGCTGTTGCGCCCCTGGCCTCCAGGGACTCAGAGGACACAGGGAGGACACTGCTGTGCTTGGCAGCTGGCACCCATGGGGGACGCTGTTCTGGGGTGGACAAGAAGGGACCCTCACCTCTACCCTCCATGAAGGCTCCAGGTGGCAGGAAGACGGCCACCACTGTCATTGCCCTGTGACAGACAACAACAGCCCATGCCCTCGGGGCACCTCACCACACTGGCAGTGTCACATGGTATACCTTTCCCAAAGTCCACCATCCCTGCCCCCCCCAGTGCCCCTTCCCACGCCACACACGAGGGCACGTAATGAAATGCATGATCACAGGGAGGAAAACTGCTGTACCTGTAATTCTGAAAATGTGTCTGCGAGCAGCTTTTAAAACATTTTGGCAGAAAAATTATAGCCTTAGAGTGCAACAGAAAATGGACTCACTAGACTCAGACCCGCGGGCCCACTCCTGAGGCTGGAGAGCTGAGTCTGTACCAGGGCAAGTGGGAGCCTGACTTCACCTCCCCACCCCACCTAGCAGGGTCCCCCTAGCCCAGGCCCAGGGCAGCCCCTTCGCACTTGCCCTGTGCTGTACCCAGGGCCCTGGCCTCCCAACTACGTCCCAGTCTGCCCAGCACACCCGGCCTCGGTACAGCCCAGCTGCCATCTGCCCACTCCAGACTTGCACAGTGCCCTGGCCCTTGCTGAGGATAGTGAGGCTTGTGACAGCCCTGGAAGGCTCAGCGGGGGCACCCCAGCACTGGCCCAGCCCTGTCATGAGATGGGTGCCCAAGCCTCTGCCTCTCCACTCTATGCTTCTGGGTTGGCCTGAGGCTGGGTATCGGGGACCCCGTGGCCCCTCCAGCTCACCAGGTTGAGTGCCCACCACCCCTCCAGCCCTATGGCTCAGGGTGGCAGATGGCCTGGCAGCCAGCCATGTCTTTGGAGTGGGGTGAGGGCTGCACCACACGGGCCGAGGCCGTGTCCAGAAGCCTCTCTGCCAGGTGGGCAGGAATTCTGTCATCTTGGCTGGGATGCTGCTTACCCACGAGGAGGGCACTTGTCCACTCATACACAGAATGGTCTGCGTCCTCCTGAGGCCTCCTGAACCGTACCAGTCGCTCCCACCGGTCTCAGGGTCCACTGAGTGCCCAGCACAGACAGCACAGTGGGCCCTGCCCTGCAGTCCCCACCACAGCGGCTGTCACCAGCAGCAGGAGGGGGCTCCCCATGCGTCTGGCTCTGCCCTGTCCCTCAGGTGTCATCTCCTCTCCTCAGAAGTGAAAGAGCCAGGGCCACAAGTCCTGTGCACAGCTCCTGTCAGCTTTACACAGAGGCTTGAGACGCAGGACCTTCCTGTGGGAGACAGTGAGTGCTCAGGCTGCTGCCGTGACACCCCTGCAGGGGTGTGGACGCCTGTCTCCTCCCAGCATGGGGTGGGCAGACGTCGGGCCCTGACACAGGCCCTGTGGCCTGGAGCCTAGCAAGGATGGCACAGGCCAAGGGACAGGAGCTGAGGGGCCTCCACACCTGTTCGTTTACTCCATGCATGCAGGTGGAGAAACTGAAGCCTCAGGGCTGGAAGGGCTTCCGATGACCCTTGGTGTCCAGGCAGTAGAAGGTGGCTGGCAGGCAAGGCTGCCCCCACCAGGCCTGGACCCCCTGTGAGCAGCAGCCATGGCCAATTCTGGGCAGCTGTGCTGTACACCTAAGGCCCAGGCCAGCAGATGGCCACGGTGGGACCATGGCGATGTCTTCACCCTGTGGCAGCTCGGGGGTGGGGGTGGGGGTGGGGACCAGGGCTGGAGGAGCCAGGCGAGGCCAACTCCCCCAACCCTAGGGACCTCGACCTCCATTATGGGAAGAGCTCTGCTGGCAGCGAGCCAGCTCACAACATAGCCATGAGGCTGATGTGGCGTCCCAGGGGCCACACGGCCCCAGCCCCCACTGTGGCGAGCCAGGGCCTGAGCCCAGCCCTCTCGCATAAAGACAGGGCTGCCAGAAGACACCCAGCCCATCCAGCTCTCAGCGGAAGGCCGGACAGAGCTAAGCCACTGTCTGGCAGGCACCGCCTGCTCCAGGAGGGAAGGTGCCTGTGTGTCCAGCACCCCATCAGACTCCAGCTACTTGGGGCGCTCTAGGGGTAGACCCAAGGCCGTGATGGGGGCCTATGGGCCTGTCCCAGTGAGCATGGGGACAAAAGCAATGGGGTCAGGTTCCAGGAAATGGGAGCTGCGGCCACCGCTGCCCACTGACGTCCTTCACCAGAAAGGGGTTTAGTTCAGGATGACTCTGGGACAAGATAAAGTGGGTATCACACCCACCAGGCCCATGCAGCCCCTCCAAGAGACTTCAACCGCTTCTCTATAGGCAGGACCTGCCTCGGCCCGCCAGGCACCTGGCTGGGATGGGAGAGGCTGGTGCTGGTGCTGGTACTGGACATCAGCACTAGGGGTTATGCCGGATCATAAAGGCACTATTTTCCAACCGAGATGTCCCCGCAGGCTGTGGGCTTGTTCTCTCCAGGGGCAGGAGGCTGGGCAGTGGGGTGGGTCCGTTCTGCAGCTGGCAGTGAGGCCGGGAGCCCCACTTGGGCCCTATGGGCTGGGCTGCTCTCAGGCAGAGACTCCCTGGAGGACCCCCTCCATCCCCCTGAGGGTGGTGTCCAGACAGGGAGGAGAAGGGGTGTGGCAGGGGCCTGCTGACCCTACAGAATGCCAGCCAAAGCCACCCACTCAACACGTCACCTGCCACCCACCCTGCATGCTGGCACCTCTGACTGTCAGCTCTGGTCATGCTGTCCCTGCAAACCCTACACCCTGCTCCCCCGTCACACTGTCACCTGCAGCATCCCCCACCCCATCATACTGCCTGGGAAACCCTGCTGAGCCCAACAGGTGCGGGACACTACCATGCCAGTGCCCTGGACGCTGCCCAGCACCCGGCAGAGCTCACCATACCTGCCCTGTTGCCCTGGTCTCATCTCAGTCCTCCCAGGAGCCTCGCAAAGGGGAGCAGCACTGGGGGCAACCCCTCCCGCAGGAGACCCAGAGAGAGGCCTTCTCAGGTCACTCCCACAGGCAGCCCAAGCTGTGACCACTGGCCCAGTGACCCCCACCCCATCACAGCCAAGGCCAGGAAAGATGGGAGGGAAAGAAGACAAACCCAGTCTTCGGCAAACGTGGCCTGAACTATATCCTGCACAGATGAGCCACACCCCTCACCCCGTCGCGGGGGAGACAGCTGGCTCTGCAGTGTAACAGACCCTGGAATGACCTTGGCTGTTTCTCCCCCAAGCCTCCACTAGCGAAGCCCCCCAGGCCGAGCCCTGCAGTTAGGCTCACCGGGCCCCACAGGCCGCCTCCCCGTCCAGGCCTAGCTGACCCTGTAGCAGTGCTGTGGGGTGACAACTCTGCCCCCATCCGGGTGGGAGGGAGCGGCCCTCTGCTTGGTGTGCTTGGTGCAGACCCACCCGGGACACCCCCCAGCACATCTGAGCAAACCCCGCGGCACCCGGCCAAAATCTGGGGCGCTCTGCTGCCGCAAGGGGGCCGGACAAGCCAAGGGCTTCCCCAGCTCACCGCTGCCTGTGCGAGTCACCCTCGCCAGCAGGACTCGGCGCCTCAGGGCCAGCGCGACTCCCCACAGAGTCGAGAAAGTGCAGTGGGGGCGTGGGGGCGGGGCAGCGTGGGGGAGGAGACAGGAGGTGCGAGAGGTACAGGCCGGGGGCCCAGCGGCGAGCCCCCTCCCCCGAAGCTCACGTGCGCGCGACTCACCCAGAAGAGCAGGTTGAAGGCGAACATGAGGTACTTGACGCCCTGCAGGCAGCCGCGCGCCATGCTGCAGCGCTTCAGCTCTAGGAGGAAAATGAAGGACAGGTCCAGGTAGAAAACCACGTACTTGCTGCCCCGGGGCGCCGAGTAGCGCGCCTGGGCCGCCCGAGGCCCGGAGCCCGCGTGCAGCCCGAAGAAGGCGCCGCCC